>NC_088243.1:92551474-92693974 GCF_036934945.1 Oncorhynchus masou masou | reverse complement strand
GTCCTCTAGGTTACAGAGAGCTGGGAGTCCCATCCACCACACTACCAGGTGGGTGGTATAGAGGAGACAGACCCACTGGTTGTCCTCTAGGTTACAGAGAGCTGGGAGTCCCATCCACCACACTACCAGGTGGGTGGTATAGAGGAGATGGACCCACTGGTTGTCCTCTAGGTTACAGAGAGCTGGTAGTCCCATCCACCACACTACCAGGTGGGTGGTATAGAGGAGACAGACCCACTGGTTGTCCTCTAGGTTACAGACAGCTGGTAGTCCCATCCACCACACTACCAGGTGGGTGGTATAGAGGAGATGGACCCACTGGTTGCCTTCTAGGTTACAGAGAGCTGGTAGTCCCATCCACCACACTACCAGGTGGGTGGTATAGAGGAGATGGACCCACTGGTTGTCCTCTAGGTAACAGAGAGCTGGTAGTCCCATCCACCACACTACCAGGTGGGTGGTATAGAGGAGATGAACCCACTGGTTGTCCTCTAGGTAACAGAGAGCTGGTAGTCCCATCCACCACACTACCAGGTGGGTGGTATAGAGGAGATGGACCCACTGGTTGTCCTCTAGGTTACAGAGAGCTGGTAGTCCCATCCACCACACTACCAGGTGGGTGGTATAGAGGAGACGGACCCACTGGTTGCCCTCTAGGTTACAGAGAGCTGGTAGTCCCATCCACCACACTACCAGGTGGGTGGTAATAGAGGAGACGGACCCACTGGTTGCCCTCTAGGTTACAGAGAGCTGGTAGTCCCATCCACCACACTACCAGGTGGGTGGTATAGAGGAGATGGACCCACTGGTTGTCCTCTAGGTTACAGAGAGCTGGTAGTCCCATCCACCACACTACCAGGTGGGTGGTATAGAGGAGATGGACCCACTGGTTGTCCTCTCGGTTACAGAGAGCTGGTCGTCCCATCCACCACACTACCAGGTGGGTGGTATAGAGGAGATGGACCCACTGGTTGTCCTCTAGGTTACAGAGAGCTGGTAGTCCCATCCACCACACTACCAGGTGTGAAACAGGGAAGAGACTCAGGTGGTATGCTAATTTGGTATAGAGCAGACCTAACTCTCTCTATTAAATTAATCTAAACAGGAACATTTCACATTTGGCTAGAAATTCAAAGGGAAATGATCTCAACAGAGAAAAATGTCCTCCTGTGTGCTACCTATATCCCCCCACTAGAATCCCCATTCTTTAATAAAGACAGCTTCTCCATCCTGGAGGGGGAAATCAATCATTTCCAGGCCCAGGGACATGTACTAGTCTGTGGTGACCTAAATGCCAGAACAGGACAAGAACCTGACACCCTCAGCACACAGGGGGACAAACACCTACCTGGAGGTGACAGCATTCCCTCTTCCATATGCCCCCCTAGACACAACTACGACAACATAACCAACAAAAACAGGTCACAACTCCTGCAGCTCTGTCGCACGCTGGGTATGTACATAGTCAATGATAGGCTGTGAGGGTTCCCCTCTTTCCACTGGGATTCTCTGCCTCTAACCCTATTACAGGGGCTGAGTCACTGGCTTACTAGGGCTCTTTCATGCCGTCCCTAGGAGGGGTGCGTCACTTGAGTGGGTTGAGTCACTGATGTGATCTTCCTGTCTGGGTTGGCGCCCCCCCCCTTTGGGTTGTGCCGTGGCAGAGATCTTTGTGAGCTATACTCGGCCTTGTCTCAGGATGGTAAGTTGGTGGTTGAAGATATCCCTCTAGGGTTGTGGGGGCTGTGCTTTGGCAAAGTGGGTGGGGTTATATCCTTCCTGTTTGGCCCTGTCTGGGGGTGTCATCGGATGGGGCCACAGTGTCTCCTGACCCCTCCTGTCTCAGCCTCCAGTATTTATGCTGCAGTAGTTTATGTGTCGGGGGGCTAGGATCAGTCTGTTATATCTGGAGTACTTCTCCTGTCCTATCCGGTGTCCTGTGTGAATTTAAGTATGCTCTCTCTAATTCTCTCTTTCTCTTTCTTTCTCTCTCTTGGAGGACCTGAGCCCTACGACCATGCCCCAGGACTACCTGACATGATGACTCCTTGCTGTCCCCAGTCCACCTGGCCGTGCTGCTGCTCCAGTTTCAACTGTTCTACCTTATTATTATTCGACCATGCTGGTCATTTATGAACATTTGAACATCTTGGCCATGTTCTGTTATAATCTCCACCCGGTACAGACAGAAGAGGACTGGCCACCCCACATAGCCTGGTTCCTCTCTAGGTTTCTTCCTAGGTTTTGGCCTTTCTAGGGAATTTTTCCTAGCCACCGTGCTTCTACACCTGCATTGCTTGACAAAACATTTCACTGTAATAGTGAAGGTGTAAACTTAGCAGTAGAAAACCTACACAGTATATTTGACCTCTCAGCTTCCCTATCAAATCAAAAAAATTCAAACATAAATCTGATAAAAATGAACAACAATGACAAACGGTTTGATGAAGAATGCAAAAACCTAAGAAAGAAGTGTAGAAACCTGCCCAACCACAAACATAGAGACCCAGAAAACCTCAGTCTACACCTTCACTATGGTGAATCACTAAAACAATACAGAAATACACTACGGAAAAAGAAGGAACAGAACGTCAGATATCAGCTTAATGTTATTGAAGAATCCATAGACTCTAACCACTTCTGGGAAAATTGGAAAACACTAAACAGACAACAACAAGAAGAAGAAGAATTATCTATCCAACATGGAGATGTCTGGGTAGACCACTTCTCCCATCTGTTTGGCTCTATAACACTAAACAGACAACAACACGAAGAAGAAGAATTATCTGTCCAACATGGAGATGTCTGGGTAAACCACTTCTCCCATCTGTTTGGCTCTATAACACTAAACAGACAACAACACGAAGAAGAAGAATTATCTATCCAACATGGAGATGTCTGGGTAAACCACTTCTCCCATCTGTTTGGCTCTATAACACTAAACAGACAACAACACGAAGAAGAAGAATTATCTATCCAACATGGAGATGTCTGGGTAAACCACTTCTCCCATCTGTTTGGCTCTATAACACTAAACAGACAACAACACGAAGAAGAAGAATTATCTATCCAACATGGAGATGTCTGGGTAAACCACTTCTCCCATCTGTTTGGCTCTATAACACTAAACAGACAACAACACGAAGAAGAAGAATTATCTGTCCAACATGGAGATGTCTGGGTAAACCACTTCTCCCATCTGTTTGGCTCTATAACACTAAACAGACAACAACACGAAGAAGAAGAATTATCTATCCAACATGGAGATGTCTGGGTAAACCACTTCTCCCATCTGTTTGGCTCTATAACACTAAACAGACAACAACACGAAGAAGAAGAATTATCTGTCCAACATGGAGATGTCTGGGTAAACCACTTCTCCCATCTGTTTGGCTCTATAACACTAAACAGACAACAACACGAAGAAGAAGAATTATCTATCCAACATGGAGATGTCTGGGTAAACCACTTCTCCCATCTGTTTGGCTCTATAACACTAAACAGACAACAACACGAAGAAGAAGAATTATCTGTCCAACATGGAGATGTCTGGGTAAACCACTTCTCCCATCTGTTTGGCTCTATAACACTAAACAGACAACAACACGAAGAAGAAGAATTATCTATCCAACATGGAGATGTCTGGGTAAACCACTTCTCCCATCTGTTTGGCTCTATAACAAAGAACAAACAGCAAAAACATATACATGATCAAATACCAATCTTAGAATCAACTATTAAAGACTACCAGAGCCCACTGGATTCTCCAATTACATAGAATGAACTACAGGATAAAATACAAACCCTCCAACCCAAAAAGGCCTGTGGTGTTGATGGTATCCTCAATGAAATGATAACATACTCAGACAACAAATTCCAATTGGAAATATTAAAACTCTTTAACATCAGCCTTTGACTCAATTTGGCCTGAGGGTCTGCGATACAAACTGATGGAAAGTGGTGTTGGGGGGAAAACATACCACATTATAAAATCCATGTACACAAACAAGTGTGTAGTTAAAATTGGCAAAAAACACACACATTTCTTTCCACAAGGCGAGTGTGTGAGACAAGGATTCAGCTTAAAACCCTCTTCAACATAAACTCAGCAAAAAAGACGTCCTCTCGCTGTCAACTGTGTTTATTTTCAGCAAACTTAACATGTGTAAATATTTGTATGAACATAACAAGATTCAACAACTGAGACATAAACTGAACAAGTTCCACAGACATGTGACTAACAGAAATGGAATAATGTGTCCCTGAACAAAGGGGGGGTCAAAATCAAAAGTAACAGTCAGTATCTGGTGTGGCCACCAGCTGTATTAAGTACTGCAGTGAATCTCCTCCTCATGGACTGCACCAGATTTGACAGTTCTTACTGTGAGATGTTACCCCACTCTTCCACCAAGGCACCTGGAAGTTCCCGGACATTTCTAGGGGGGAATGGCTCTCGCCCTCACCCTTCGATCCAACAGGTCCCAGACGTGCTCAATGGGATTGAGATCCGGGATCTTCTCTGGCCATGGCAGAACACTGACATTCCTGTCTTGTAGGAAATCACACACAGAACGAGCAGTATGGCTGGTGGCATTGTCATGCTGGAGGGGCATGTCAGGATGAGCCTGCAGGAAGGGTACCACATGAGGGAGGAGGATGTCTTCCCTGCAACGCACAGCGTTGAGATTGCCTGCAATGACAACAAGCTCAGTCCGATGATGCTGTGACACACCGCCCCAGACCATGACGGACCCTTCACCTCCAAATCGACCCCACTCCAGAGTACAGGCCTCGGTGTAACGCTCATTCCTTCGACGATAAACGCGAATCCGACCATCATCCCTGGTGAGACAAAACTCTCCCACGTCAGTGAAGAGCACTTTTTGCCAGTCCTGTCTGGTCCATCAACACGCAGATGAACATGGACCCTGGGCATCTTTCTTTTGGTGTATTTCAGAGTCAGTGGAAAGGCCTCTTCAGTGTCCTAAGTTTTCATAACTGTGACCTTAATTGCCTACCGTCTGTAAGCTGTTAGTGTCTTAACGACCGTTCCACAGGTACATGTTCATTAATTGTTTATGGTTCATTGAACAAGCAGGGGAAACAGTGTTTAACGATATATCTTTGAAAGACAGGGTCCTGAAAAAAGGGATGTTTCTTTTTTTGCTGAGTTTATCTATCACCGAATTGGCGAGGGCACCAGAACAGTCTGCAGCACCCGGTCTCACCCTACTAGAATCTGAAGTCAAATGTCTACTGTTTGCTGATGATCTGGTGCTTCTGTCACCAACCAAGGAGGGGCTACAGCAGCACCTAGATCTTCTGCACAGATTCTGTCAGCCCTGGGCCCTGCCAGACCTGGGCCCTGCCAGACATGACAGTAAATCTCAGTTAGACCAAAATAATGGTGTTCCAACATCAACTTCCACAGAGCTTAGAGACAAGACAAGAAGAGCATTCTACGCCATCAAAAGGAACATAACATTTGGCCAATTAGGATTTGGCTAAAAATGCTTAAATTAGTTCTAGAACCCATTGTCCTTCATGGTTGTGAGGTCTGGGAGTCCGCTCACCAAACAAGAATTCACAAAATGGGACAAACACCAAATTGAGACTCTGCATGAAGAATTCTGCAAAAAATATCCTCTGTGTACAACGTAAAACCCCAGATAATGCACGCAGAGCAGAATTTGGCCGATACCAGTTAATTAACAAAATCAGGAAAAGAGACGTTAAATTCTACAACCACCTAAAAGAAAGCGATTCCCAAACCTTCCATAACAAAGCAATCACCTACAGAGAGATGAACCTGGAGAAGAGTCCCCTAAGCAAGCTGGTCCTGGGGCTCTGTTCACAAACCCGCAAACACACCCCACAGAGCCCCAGGACAGCAACACAATTAGACCCAACCAAATCATGAGAAAACAAAAAGATAATTACTTGACACATTGGAAAGAATTAACTAAAAAACAGAGCAAACTAGAATGCTATTTGGCCCTAAACAGAGAGTACACAGCGGCAGAATACCTGGTGACTGACCCTAAACAGAGAGTACACAGTGGTAGAATACCTGACCACTGTAACTGACCCAAAATTAAGGAAAGCTTTGACTATGTACAGACTCAGTGAGCATAGCCTTGTTATTGAGAAAGGCCGCCGTAGGCAGACATGGCTCTCAAGAGAAGACAGGCTATGTGCTTACTGCCCACAAAATGAGGTGGAAACTGAGCTGCACTTCCTAACCTCCTGCCAAATGTATGACCATATTAGAGACACATATTTCCCTCAGATTACACAGATCCACAACGAATTCAGAAAACAAACCCAATTTTGATAAACTCCCATATCTACTGGGTGAAATACCACAGTGTGACATCACAGCAGCAAGATTGGTGACCTGTTGCCACAAGAAAAGGGCAACCAGTGAAGAACAAACACCATTGTAAATACAACCCATATCTATGCCAATTTATCTTCCTTTTGTACTTTAACTATTTGCACAACGTTTGAAATGCCTTTATTCTTTTTGGAACTTTTGTGAGTGTTTATTCCACTTTTGTTTATTATCTACTTCTCTTGCTTTGGCAATGTTAACATATGTTTCCCATGTCAATAAAGCCCTTAAATACAATTTAAATTGAATTAAGAGAGATGAGAGAGAGACAGAGACAGAGAGAGAGACAGAGAGACAGAGAGAGAGAGAGACAGAGAGAGAGAGAGATTATCTACCTCACTTGATTTGGCAATGTTAACAGATGTTTCCTATGCCAATAAAGCCCCTTGAATTGAATTGAGAGACAGAGAGAGAGAGACAAGGGATCTTCGGCTGTCCCCATATGAGAACCCTTTTTGTTTTCAGGTATGTGTGGAAAGGGTTCTACATGGAACCCAAAACGGTTCTACCCGGAACCAAAAAGGGTTCTTCAAAGGGTTCTCCTACAGGGACAGCCGAAGAACCCTTATAGGTTCTAGATAACACCTTGTTTTCTAAGAGTAAAGTTGATGATCCCTAGACAATCGTAACTCCTGAACATCTACGGTTCCAAAGCTCCTCTGGTAACAGACGTTTGGCGTTGGCCCTGATGTAACGACAGCGAGTTTTTCCCCCCGAGGTGTGTGTGTGTCTTACGCTGCCTTTCCTGACGTAGTCGGGGTCTTTGTAGATGTCTCGAGCCAGGCCGAAGTCACAGATCTTCACCACGTTGTTCTCTGACAGCAGGATGTTCCTCGCTGCAAGGTCCCTGTGGATACACTGCCGAAACACACACACAACATTAACAACAATGCAGATAAACATTGTGTGTGTGTGTGTGTGTGTGTGTGTGTGTGTGTGTGTGTGTGTGTGTGTGTGTGTGTGTGTGTGTGTGTGTGTTTCTGTGTGTGTGTGTTTCTGTGTGTGTGTGTGTGTTTCTGTGTTTGTGTGTTTCTGCGTGTGTGTTCCTGCGTTTCTGTGTGTGTGTGTGTGTGTTTCTGTGTGTGTGTTTCTGCATGTGTGTGTTTCTGCGTTTCTGTGTTTGTGTGTGTGTGTGTGTGTTTCTGCATGTGTATGTTTCTGCGGTTGTGCGTGTGTGTTTCTGTGTGTGTGTGTCAGGAGAATGTTCCGGGCCAAGTCTCTGTTGAGCTCCGACAGAGGAGATGACAACATCAAAGCTCCAGGGTCACAGAGGGGTCGAGAGGTCAAAGGCATCATTGAGGATGAGACAGAGACAGTGTGTGTTCCAAATGGCACCCTATTCCCTATATAGGGCCCACTAAAGTGCACTACTTTAGACCAGATTCCATCAAGAGCACAACTTTAGACCAGGGCCCATTAAAGTGCACTACTTTAGACCAGGGCCCTAATTTAAACTAGGGCCCATCAAATTACACTATTTTAGACCAGGGCCCATCAAAGCGCACTACTTTAGACCAGGGACCATCAAAGAGCACTATTTTAGACCAGGGCCCACAGTTGGAGGGCGGAGCTTCACTAACAACACAGTGGGAGGGAGGAGCTTCACTTACAACACAGTGGGAGGGAGGAGCTTCACTAAGATAATATAGTGGGAGGGAGGAGCTTCACTAACAACAGTGGGAGGGAGGAGCTTCACTAAGACAACATAGTTGGAGGGAGGAGCTTTACTAAGACAACATAATGGGAGGGAGGAGCTTCACTAACAACAGTGGGAGCGAGGAGCTTCACTAAGAAAACACAGTGGGAGGGAGGAGCCTCACTAAGACAACATAGTGGGAGGGAGGAGCTTCACTAACAACATAGTGGGAGAGAGGAGCCTCATTAACAACAAAGTGGGAGGGAGGAGCTTCACTAACAGCACAGTGGGAGGGAGGAGCTTCACTAAGATAACACAGTGGGAGGGAGGAGCCTCACTAAGACAACATAGTGGGAGGGAGGAGCTTTACTAAGATAACACAGTGTTAGGGAGGAGCTTGATTTTCATATCTTACACCCAGATAAGCCCAGGCAGGTGCCAGGTGGCATTTGTAGAGGGGGGGGGGGGTACTGTTACATCTGCTCCTGCCACGCCCTCTACTTCTTATCTTGTGTCTCCCTAACCTGCCGCCACTCCCCCAGTGCTCTCTCCCTCTCTGAGTGGGTGTAAGTGAATGTGTGAGTGGAGACAGGTGTGCTGGAGGCAGAGCAGATTCCCACCAGCTGCAACCTGTTCCATAATCAAGACCTCTACAAATACTCAGCCCTGCCACTTACACGCTGCCAGATCGTAGCCTCTGCTCAGTCAGTCTGCATTTCAAGCAATTTGTTCCTGCATCGATCTTGTTATCCTGTTGAGCCTGTTTTTCCCTGGCACGATGCTGCTTTTCTCTCCGCTGCAGTTCCATCCACTCTGACTCTGGTCCCTGTCTCCAGTCCCTCGTCTCGTCAGTCCTGCCCTGGCAGCTCTACTGCTTCCTTGGATTCTGCTCCAGATCTGCTTAGCCTGCCCTTACTCCCCTTGCCCCAGCCTCAGTTCCTGCTTCCCTGCTACCCGCCTGAGCTTCCCTGCACCCTATTTACTCCCGCTTGTCCATAAATACCGTAGTTTCCTTGTCCCCGTCTCCTCGTCTGAGTCTGCACTTGGGTTCACCTGCTCTGCCACAAATAACAACAACTGCTAAAATCTTAGTTAAACTTGAAGAACTATATGGCATGTGTGAATCACTAGCTAACCTGAAAATTAAAATTTTCCATGCTAAACAGGCTGGCGGAGAACATGTGGGGGGGCCTTCCTCCTGCGATTACAGGAAGTGGGAAACTGCAAAGCCTGATGGTTCAGCCACCAAGGTAGACACATTGCAAGACCAGGTGATCATGGCTCTGCAACCAGGTGCCGTTAACAAAAAGACCTCCAACGTCAGCTTCGTCAAGACCACCATATGTATTGTTCACGACTTTGACAAGAGGCAAGGGAAACGGGGAGAGCGTACAGAGTGAAGGCTTGGCCAGGCAGGTGACCAGAGAACAACCCTCTCTACAAGACTCTGCTACTCAAGAAGAAACAGACACACAGAGGAGTTCTTTAGTCACAGGAAGTAATTACGGGGGGGGGGGACTAATGCTTGAAGGAGCAGCGACCCAACCCGACGACCCTAGAATGTTCCAGGACAAGGGGGACGTGTTTTTTTTTCAGCAGAGACTGTACTGGGATGACCAAGGCCACCCGTCTGTCTTCACTGCGGAGAGAGGTAGGCAACATGGGCAGAGAATACCCACAACTGCAAGAGCCAAAGCAGGCTTTAAACCGGAATGCCCGGCCACTGTAAGGCGAGTGGACAGGGTGAGTACTGCAAAGCAGAATGAGTCAATCAAGCCTGTTTTAATAGGGGAATGTCATTAGGTGGAGGTTATTGCAGGGGGAATCGCTGTGCCTTGCCTACTAGACTCTGGGTACCAGGTGACCATGTTTAGTGAATCCTATTTTCAAAGACAATTCAAACACAAGCAGCCTGGGGAGAAAGAATGATTAGAATGGTTAGCCTTAAATAGCTGCTAATGGACTTCAATTCCCTTGTTGTGTTTGTAGTGCTGGACTTCCTATGTAATACTGGCCCAGCAATGGCCCTACTCATCTGGCAACAGTCAGTATGGATACCCCATGAAACTGAGATGTTCTACGGACTACCGTGTTCCAGAGACTCCTGGTAAGATGGAATACTGTGTTCCAGAGGCTCCTTCTGGTAAGATGGAATACTGTGTTCCAGAGGCTCCTCCTGGTAAAATGGAATACTGTGTTCCAGAGGCTCCTGGTTAGATGGAATACTGTGTTCCAGAGGCTCCTGGTTAGATGGAATACTGTGTTCCAGAGGCTCCTGGTAAGATGGAATACTGTGTTCCAGAGGCTCCTGGTAAGATGGAATACTGTGTTCCAGAGGCTCCTCCTGGAAAGATGGAATACTGTGTTCCAGAGGCTCCTGGTAAGATGGCACACTGTGTTCCAGAGGCTCCTGGTTAGATGGAATACTGTGTTCCAGAGGCTCCTGGTAAGATGGAATACTGTGTTCCAGAGGCTCCTCCTGGTAAGATGGAATACTGTGTTCCAGTTGTTCCTGGTTAGATGGAATACTGTGTTCCAGAGGCTCCTTCTGGTAAGATGGAATACTGTGTTCCAGAGGCTCCTCCTGGTAAAATGGAATACTGTGTTCCAGAGGCTCCTGGTTAGATGGAATACTGTGTTCCAGAGGCTCCTCCTGGTTAGATGGAATACTGTGTTCCAGAGCCTCCTGGTTAGTTGGAATACTGTGTTCCAGAGGCTCCTCCTGGTAAGATGGAATACTGTGTTCCAGAGCCTCCTGGTTAGATGGAATACTGTGTTCCAGTTGTTCCTGGTTAGATGGAATACTGTGTTCCAGAGGCTCCTGGTAAGATGGAATACTGTGTTCCAGAGGCTCCTGGTAAGATGGAATACTGTGTTCCAGAAGCTCCTGGAGACGCCCCACACTGTGAAGGACTTGCCCCAGAGCAATAAGCCATCAAACACATGGAAACTATTTATTTGATGTATTTGATACCATTCCACTTACAGTTCCACCAGCTCGGGAAAGGTACCGCCTCATACCTCCCAGCTTTTACCAAGGTACCGCCCCATATCTCCCAGCTTTTACCAAGGTACCGCCCCATATCTCCCAGCTTTTACCAAGGTACCGCCCCATATCTCCCAGCTTTTACCAAGGTACCGCCCCATACCTCCCAGCTTTTACCAAGGTACCGCCCCATACCTCCCAGCTTTTACCAAGGTACCGCCCCATATCTCCCAGCTTTTACCAAGGTACCGCCCCATACCTCCCAGCTTTTACCAAGGTACTGCCCAATATCTCCCAGCTTTTACCAAGGTACCGCCCCATACCTCCCAGCTTATACCAAGGTACCGCCCCATATCTCCCAGCTTTTACCAAGGTACCGCCCCATATCTCCCAGCTTTTACCAAGGTACCGCCCCATACCTCCCAGATTTTACCAAGGTACCGCCCCAAATCTCCCAGCTTTTACCAAGGTACCGCCCCATATCTCCCAGCTTTTACCAAGGTACCGCCCCATACCTCCCAGCTTTTACCAAGGTACCGCCCCATATCTCCCAGCTTTTACCAAGGTACCGCCCCATACCTCCCAGCTTTTACCAAGGTACCGCCCCATACCTCCCAGCTTTTACCAAGGTACCGCCCCATACCTCCCAGCTTTTACCAAGGTCCTGCCCCATACCTCCCAGCTTTTACCAAGGTACCGCCCCATATCTCCCAGCTTTTACCAAGGTACCGCCCCATACCTCCCAGCTTTTACCAAGGTACCGCCCCATATCTCCCAGCTTTTACCAAGGTACCGCCCCATACCTCCCAGCTTTTACCAAGGTACCGCCCCCATATCTCCCAGCTTTTACCAAGGTACCGCCCCATACCTCCCAGCTTTTACCAAGGTACCGCCCCATACCTCCCAGCTTTTACCAAGGTACCGCCCCATATCTCCCAGCTTTTACCAAGGTACCGCCCCATATCTCCCAGCTTTTACCAAGAACTCAGGTCTTTAGTCCAGCAAAATGGGTAGTGAGAGAGAGCAGTAGACTGGGTATTACCTACAGTCCTTAGTGAGAGACATCAATAGACTGGGTATTACCTACATTCCTTAGTGAGAGACAGCAGTAGACTGGGTATTAACTACCGTCCTTACTGAGAGACAGCAGTAGACTGGATATTACCTACAGTCCTTAGTGAGAGAAAGCAGTAGACTGGGTATTACCTACAGTCCTTATTAAAAATAAAAAGTTTCAGTATCTCTCCTCAACATGTTTTTAGGCTTAATCTGTGTCTGAGAAACAAGCCCAGAATGTGTTATTATAGCATTACACCTCCTCCTCCCTCCTCCTCCTCTTCCTCCCTCTTCCTCCCCATCCTCCTCCCATCCTCCCTCCTCCCACGCCTGTCAGACTGGTCTCTAGAATCTCTGTGGTTTCTAGGGAGATCAGTATGGTGTAGTGCACTACTTTAGTCCAGAGCCTTATACCACACCATGTGTGGTTCATGTGGTTCTGGGAAACTGGCACGGTACAGTATGTATTACTATATATTACACAGCTTGTTCTCTATAATCTCTTTGTGGTTTCTAGTTTTTAAGGAGAAATCTTCTAGGACGATGGGTTTTTAAGGAGAAGTCTTCTAGGACGATGGGTTTTTAAGGAGAAGTCTTCTAGGGCGATGGGTTTTTAAGGAGAAGTCTTCTAGGGCGATGGGTTTTTAAGGAGAAGTCTTCTAGGACGATGGGTTTTTAAGGAGAAGTCTTCTAGGACGATGGGTGTGTAAGGAGAAGTCTTCTAGGACGATGGGTGTGTAAGGAGAAGTCTTCTAGGACGATGGGTGTGTAAGGAGAAGTCTTCTAGGACGATGGGTGTGTAAGGAGAAGTCTTCTAGGAAGATGGGTGTGTAAGGAGAAGTCTTCTGGGATGATGGGTGTGTAAGGAGAAGTCTTCTAGGAAGATGGGTGTGTAAGGAGAAGTCTTCTAGGACGATGGGTGTGTAAGGGGAAGTCTTCTGGGACGATGGGTGTGTAAGGGGAAGTCTTCTGGGACGATGGGTGTGTAAGGGGAAGTCTTCTAGGACGATGGGTGTGTAAGGGGAAGTCTTCTAGGACAATGGGTGTGTAAGGAGAAGTCTTCTAGGACGATGGGTGTGTAAGGGGAAGTCTTCTAGGACGATGGGTGTGTAAGGGGAAGTCTTCTGGGACGATGGGTGTGTAAGGGGAAGTCTTCTGGGACGATGGGTGTGTAAGGGGAAGTCTTCTGGGACGATGGGTGTGTAAGGGGAAGTCTTCTAGGACGATGGGTGTGTAAGGAGAAGTCTTCTGGGATGATGGGTGTGTAAGGGGAAGTCTTCTGGGACGATGGGTGTGTAAGGGAAAGTCTTCTGGGACGATGGGTGTGTAAGGGAAAGTCTTCTGGGACGATGGGTGTGTAAGGGGAAGTCTTCTAGGACGATGGGTGTGTAAGGGGAAGTCTTCTAGGACAATGGGTGTGTAAGGAGAAGTCTTCTAGGACGATGGGTGTGTAAGGGGAAGTCTTCTAGGACGATGGGTGTGTAAGGGGAAGTCTTCTGGGACGATGGGTGTGTAAGGGGAAGTCTTCTGGGACGATGGGTGTGTAAGGGGAAGTCTTCTGGGACGATGGGTGTGTAAGGGGAAGTCTTCTAGGACGATGGGTGTGTAAGGAGAAGTCTTCTGGGATGATGGGTGTGTAAGGGGAAGTCTTCTGGGACGATGGGTGTGTAAGGGAAAGTCTTCTGGGACGATGGGTGTGTAAGGGAAAGTCTTCTGGGACGATGGGTGTGTAAGGGAAAGTCTTCTGGGATGATGGGTGTGTAAGGAGAAGTCTTCTGGGACGATGGGTGTGTAAGGAGAAGTCTTCTGGGACAATGGGTGTGTAAGGGAAAGTCTTCTAGGACGATGGGTGTGTAAGGGAAAGTCTTCTAGGATGATGGGTGTGTAAGGGAAAGTCTTCTAGGATGATGGGTGTGTAAGGAGAAGTCTTCTGGGACGATGGGTGTGTAAGGAGAAGTCTTCTGGGATGATGGGTGTGTAGGGGGAAGTCTTCTGGGACGATGGGTGTGTAAGGAGAAGTCTTCTGGGATGATGGGTGTGTAAGGAGAAGTATTCTGGGACGATGGGTGTGTGGATGCTGGGGAAATACCTTTCGTGAGGCCAGGAACTCCATTCCCCTGGCCACCTGGAAACTATAGCAGATCAGATCTTCTATAGTGAGAGGAGTCTTCCATAGGTCTTCCACTGGAGGGAGGGAGTGAGTGAGGGAGGGATGGGGGAGGGAGGGAAGGTGGAGGGAGGTGGGGGGTAAGGTGGAGGGAGGGAGGGAGAGAGAGAGAGGGGGAGTGAGTGAGTGAGTGAGAGAGAGAGTGAGAGAGAGAGAGAGAGAGGATTTAACTTAGCTATAACTTGTCTTAGTTCTATATTCTTGAGGCTCAGATGGAGCTCTCCAGTCAAAAGGTCAAGACTGAACTTTCAGCACCAATTCCCATTGACATGAAGACATTATTTATGTCAGTCTGAAGTTAGGATTCGGCCAATACAACAATTCACACTACTCACTTTTCTCCACAGCAGAAGAGTGGCTCTTCTGATTGGACTTGCTGGGTGACTGATTCTGGAGGCTGCCAATAGAGGAGGAGGACGGGGAAGGTGGGAGGCGGGCTCTCTGCTCCACTTGTCCCGCCTCTATCATGCGTCTCACCTGGCTCTGAGTCTTAGGGGAGCGGTCCTGAAGAACACACAGGTACATCATGTAGGTTACCATCTACACATTGACCAGGATTTAATCCAATCGCACTTCATCATTAAACTTTGTGCCATTTAATGGTAATTTCCGATCGAGTCGACACATGCAGCGTTCACCACATTGCATCTCAGTGAACGTGGGACATTGCCTTTAAAACATGCATTGCGGACAAAGCGCTATAGGATTGAATATTTCAACAGCCATTGTGTCACAGGAAGAGATCCTTTGAGTCACAACCGACCGTTCACAAACCCTGCCATAGTAAACACTCAGCATCACGTTCACCTCTCAGATCGTTTTTTCAATTCAAACCAACCATGTGTAAGTGTTGTATGTAATTGTCTCCTAGTGTCACCCTGATAAAACAGTTATGTTATGTCAATCATATATTCAAGGCCTGATACCCAACAAGGGCAAAAATAACAAGAAATCCATAGTGTCAGTAGATTATACTCCATGAGTCAGCAACCAACTAGGTAGGAAGAACTCTCTCTTGGCTCTCAGGTAGTTGGACAGGTTAGGGGTTAGAGATTTAGGGTTAGGGGTAAGGGGTTAGAGGTTAGAGATTAGGGGTTAGGGTTAGGGTTAAGGGGTTAGAGATTAGAGGTTAGGTTTTACCCTGTAAGGTAGGAAGAACTCTCTCTTGGCTCTCAGGTAGTTGGAGAGGATAAGGGTTAGAGATTAGGGGTTAGTGGTAAGTGGTTAGGGGTTAGAGATTAGGGGTTATGGGTAAGGGGTTAGAGGTTAGAGATTAGGGGTTAGGGTTAAGGGGTTAGAGATTAGAGGTTAGGTTTTACCCTGTAAGGTAGGAAGAACTCTCTCTTGGCTCTCAGGTAGTTGGAGAGGATAAGGGTTAGAGATTAGTGGTTAGGGGTTAGAGATTTAGGGTTAGGGGTAAGGGGTTAGAGGTTAGAGATTAGGGGTTAGGGTTAAGGGGTTAGAGATTAGAGATTAGGTTTTACCCTGTAAGGTAGGAAGAACTCTCTCTTGGCTCTCAGGTAGTTGGAGAGGATAAGGGTTAGAGATTAGGGGTTAGTGGTAAGTGGTTAGGGGTTAGAGATTAGGGGTTATGGGTAAGGGGTTAGAGGTTAGAGATTAGGGGTTAGGGTTAAGGGGTTAGAGATTAGGGGTAAGGGTTAGTGGTTAGGGGTTAGAGATTAGGGGTTAGGGTTAGGGTTAAGGGGTTAGAGATTAGGGGTTAGGGTTAAGGGGTTAGAGATTAGGGGTTAGAGATTAGGGGTTAGGGTTAGGGTTAAGGGGTTAGAGATTAGGGGTTAGGGTTAAGGGGTTAGAGTTTAGGGGTTAGGGTTAGGGTTAAGGGGTTAGAGATTAGGGGTTAGGGTTAGGGTTAAGGGGTTAGAGATTAGGGGTTAGGGTTAAGGGGTTAGAGATTAGGGGTTAGGGTTAAGGGGTTAGAGATTAGGGATTAGGGTTAAGGGGTTAGAGATAAGGGGTTAGGGTTAAGGGGTTAGAGATTAGGGGTTAGAGGTTAGGGTTAAGGGGTTAGAGGTTAGGGGTTAGGGTTAAGGGGT
Organism: Oncorhynchus masou masou; assembly: GCF_036934945.1. Classification (NCBI taxonomy): domain Eukaryota; kingdom Metazoa; phylum Chordata; class Actinopteri; order Salmoniformes; family Salmonidae; genus Oncorhynchus; species Oncorhynchus masou. The sequence goes on along the minus strand of NC_088243.1, from coordinate 92,677,681 downwards.
TAGAGGTTAGGGGTTAGGGTTAAGGGGTTAGGGTTAAGGGGTTAGAGGTTAGGCTTAGAGGTTAGAGGTTAGGGGTTAGGGGTTAGGGTTAGGTCTTACCCCGTAAGGTACATTTATTTTTGATACTGTCACAAAGCTAACTAAAAAGCAGCATTCCCCAAGAGAAGATGGCTTACACTTGTGGTAATAAATTCATAAACTTCTTTGAGGAAAAGATTATGATTATTAGAAAGCAAATTACGGACTCCTCTTTAAATCTGCATATGCCTTCAAAGCTCAGTTGTCCTGAGTCTGCACAACTCTGCGTGGACCTAGGATCAAGAGAGACACTCAAGTGTTTTAGTACTATATCTCTTGACACAATGATGAAAATAATCATGGCCTCTAAACCTTCAAGCTGCATACTGGACCCTATTCCAACTAAACTACTGAAAGAGCTGCTTCCTGTGCTTGGCCCTCCTATGTTGAACATAATAAACGGCTCTCTATCCACCGGATGTGTACCAAACTCACTAAAAGTGGCAGTAATAAAGCCTCTCTTGAAAAAGCCAAACCTTGACCCAGAAAATATTAAAAACTATCGGCCGATATCGAATCTCCCATTCCTCTCAAAATGTTTTATAACATAATAAACGTCTCTCTATCCACCGGATGTGTACCAAACTCACTAAAAGTGGCAGTAATAAAGCCTCTCTTGTAAAAGCATCGAATCTTCCATTCCTCTCAAAATGTTTAGAAAAGGCTATTGCGCAGCAACTCACTGCCTTCATGAAGACAAACAATGTATACAAAATGCTTCAGTCTGGTTTTAGACCCCATCATAGCACTGTGACTGCACTTGTGAAGCTGGTAAATGACCTTTTAATGGAGTCAGACCGAGGCTCTGCATCTGTCCTCATGCTCCTAGACCTTAGTGCTGCTTTTGATACCATCGATCACCACATTCTTTTGGAGAGATTGGAAACCCAAATTGGTCTCCAAAGACAAGTTCTGGTCTGGTTTAGATCTTATCTGTCGGAAAGATATTAGTTTGTCTCTGTGGATGGTTTGTCCTCTGACAAATCAACTGTAAACTTCGGTGTTCCTCAAGGTTCCGTTTTAGGACCACTATTGTTTTCACTAAATATTTACCTCTTGGGGATGTCATTCGAAAACATAATGTTAACTTTCACTGCTATGCGGATGACACACAGCTGTACATTTCAATGAAACATGGTGAAGCCCCAAAATTGCCCTCGCTAGAAGCCCGTGTTCCAGACATAAGGAAGTGGATGGCTGCAAACTTTCTACTTTTAAACTCGGACAAAACAGAGATGCTTGTTCTAGGTCCCAAGAAACAAAGAGATCTTCTGTTGAATCTGACAATTAATCTTAATGGTTGTACAGTAGTCTCAAATAAAACGGTGAAGGACCTTGGCGTTACTCTGGACCCTGATCTCTCTTTTGAAGAACATATCAAGACTGTTTCAAGGACAGCTTTTAACCATCTACGTAACATTGCAAAAATCAGAAACTTTCTGTACAAAAATGATGCAGAAAAATTAATCCATGCTTTTGTTACTTCTAGGTTAGACTACTGCAATGCTCTACTTTCCAGCTACCCGGATAAAGCACAAAATAAACTTCAGTTAGTGCTAAATACGGCTGCTATAATCCTGACTAAAACCAATTTTTTTGTATCATATTACTCCAGTGCTAGCCTCCCTACACTGGCTTCCTGTCAAGGCAAGGGCTGATTTCAAGGTTTTACTGCTAACCTACAAAGCATTACATGGGCTTGCTCCTACCTATCACTCTGATTTGGTCCTGCCGTACATACCTACACGTACGCTATGGTCACAAGACGCAGGCCTCCTAATTGTCCTTAGAATTTCTAAGCAAACAGCTGGAGGCAGGGCTTTCTCCTATAGAGCTCCATTTTTATGGGATGGTCTGCCTACCCATGTCAGAGACGCAAACTCGGTCTCAACCTTTAAGTCTTTACTGAAGACTCATCTCTTCAGTAGGTCATATGATTGAGTGTAATCTGGCCCAGGAGTGTGAAGGTGAACAAAAAGGCTCTGGAGCAACGAACCACCCTTGCTGTCTCTGCCTGGCCGGTTCCCCTCTCTCCACTGGGATTCTCTGCCTCTAACCCTATTACAGGGACTGAGTCACTGGCTTACTGGTGCTCTTCAAGCCGTCCCTGGGAGGGGTGCGTCACTTGAGTGGGTTGATTCACTGATGTGGTCATCCTGTCTGGGTTGGCGCCCCCTTGGGTTGTGCCATGGCGGAGATCTTTGTGAGCTATACTCGGCCTTGTCTCAGGATGGGAAGTTGGTGGTTGAAGATATCCCTTTAGTGTTGTGGGGGCTGTGCTTTGGCAAAGTGGGTGGGGTTATATCCTTCCTGTTTGGCCCTGTCCGGGGGTATCATCGTATGGGGCCATAGTGTCTCCTGACCCCTCCTGTCTCAGCCTCCAGTATTTATGCTGCAGTAGTTTATGTGTCAGGGGGCTGGGGTCAGTCTGTTATATCTGGAGTACTTCTCCTGTCTTATCCGGTGTCCTGTGTGAATTCAAGTATGCTCTCTCTAATTATCTCTTTCTCTCTTTCTTTCTTTCTCTCTCTCGGAGGACCTGAGCCCTAGGACCATGCCCCAGGACTACCTGGCATGATGACTCCTTGCTGTCCCCAGTCCACCTGGCCGTGCTGCTGCTCCAGTTTCAACTGTTCTGCACCTGATGTGCTGACTTGCTGCACCCTCGACTACTGTGATTATTTTTATTGGACCATGCTGGTCATTTATGAACATTTGAACATCTTGGCCATGCTCTGTTATAATCTCCACCTGGCACAGCCAGAAGAGGACTGGCCACCCCTAGTAGCCTGGTTCCTCTCTAGGTTTCTTCCTAGGTGCTTCTACACCTGCATTGCTTGCTGTTTGGGGTTTTAGGCTGGGTTTCTGTACAGCACTTTGAAATATCAGCTGCTGTACGAAGGGCTTTATAAATACATTTGATTTGAAGGTAGGAATAACTCTCTCTTGGCTCTCAGGTAGTTGGACAGGTTAGGGGTTAAAGTTTAGAGGTTAGCATTAGGTCTTAGCTCTTGGCTCTCAGGTAGTTGGACAGGTTAGGGGTTAGGGGTTAGGGGTTAGCTCTTACCCTGTAAGGTAGGAAGAACTCTCTCTTGGCTCTCAGGTAGTTGGACAGGTTAGGGGTTAGGGGTTAGCATTAGGTCTTACCCTGTAAGGTAGGAAGAACTCTCTCTTGGCTCTCAGGTAGTTGGACAGGTTAGGGGTTAAAGTTTAGAGGTTAGCATTAGGTCTTAGCTCTTGGCTCTCAGGTAGTTGGACAGGTTAGGGGTTAGGGGTTAGAGGTTAGCTCTTACCCTGTAAGGTAGGAAGAACTCTCTCTTGGCTCTCAGGTAGTTGGACAGGTTAGGGGTTAGGTCTTACCCTGTAAGGTAGGAAGAACTCCCTCTTGGCTCTCAGGTAGTTGGACAGGTTCCCATACTTGCAGTACTCCACCACCACCATGAGGGGGGCGCTGGGCTTGGTACATGCCCCCAGGAGGTTGACCACGTTCAGATGGTTCCCAATGTGGATCAGGATCTTCAGCTCTGACATCAGAGCCTTGTGGTCACTGGCACACGCTCCCTCTGGAACAGACGACAGGGAGAGACGAGGTCAGGACACGCACGCACACACACGCACACCACACACACACACACACACACACCACACCACACCACACACACACACACACACACACACACACCTTTCAGCATCTTCACCGCCACAGTGTCCAGGCTGTTGTTCTGGCTGATGCCAAAGATGGAGGCCTCGATGACCTTCCCAAACGCTCCATGACCCAACACCTTCCCTGAGAGAGAGACACAGACAGAGAGAGGGAGAGATTGTAATTGTGAAGACAGTGTAATATAGCTACCACTAATCCTAAGTCCCTCCGGACAGCAACATCTGCCTATTTAATGAGGAAAATGTAAATGTATACAATAAAAAGTTAGAATGTAATAGGATTGTAATTCCAATGCCCACAGGGACAAACAACAGCGTTATCATCCATCAGTCTGGACGGGACCAGACGCTACCCTCCAGACTGTGTGTCATCATCATCATCAGTAGCAGTCCCATTCAACAGGAACAGAGGAAACCAGAATGGGATGTTCATTAGTTTGGTTGATTATTTTTGCCGACTCATTCCTTTATCCATTCATTCTTCAGTTTGTTTATTCTTTCACTCGTCCATATGCTCCCTCCCTCCCTCCCTCCCTCCCTCCCTCCCTCCCTCCCTCCCTCCCTCCCTCCCTCCCTCCCTCTCTCTACCCCTCAAATATCCCTCCCTCCCTCCCTCCCTCCACCCCTCTAACTATCCCTCCCTCTCTCTACCCCTCAAATATCCCTCCCTCCCTCCCTCCCTCCCTCCCTCCCTCCCTCCCTCCCTCCCTCCCTCCCTCCCTCCCTCCCTCCCTCCCTCCCTCCCTCCCTCCCTCCCTCCCTCCCTCCCTCCCTCCCTCCCTCCCTCCCTCCCTCTCTAACTATCCCTCCCTCTCTCTACCCCTCAAATATCCCTCCCCCTCCCTCCCTCCCTCCCTCCCTTACCTAGTTGTAGTTTGTCCATAGATATCTCCCACTGGGAGGAGTCGTAGGGGAGGTATTCAAACTGCTCACCCAGAGGAACCTCCCCTGGGTCCATTATGATGGATAGATAGCCTGTCTTTATATCTGCTGGGTTCACCTGGAGAGAGAGGCAGAGAGTGAGAGGCAGAGAGTGAGAGGCAGAGAGTGAGAGGCAGAGAGTGAGAGAGGCTCAGTGAAGCGTGGACATTGACATTTGGGCCAATAAACAATATCAGATATTAACAGTTGCTCAGCAACGACCCAGTTAGCTAGGAGAGTTAGCTCGGAGAGAGGAAAACAGACTAGAAATAACATCCATAATGAGTCAATATAGCTTTAGCAAGGTTGATTTACTCTTGGGAGAAAGACTCTGGAAAGAGTTGGTGCAACCCTGTGTTTCTGTATCTCTGACATCAAAGCACAGGTATCTGTTAGCGCCTAGACACGCTGACTTAGGCTTCATTTAGAGACTTGCGCTATTTGAACCTTGACTCCATTCCCCATGTGTCTAAAGAGCTGAGGGAGATGGTAGAGAGGTGGGGTCAGAGTTCACCGTGTCACAGCCATTCTGATTGGAAGAGATACATTATGTCTAAGAGAGAGACAAGCACAGGGAGTTCACGGGGCAGTGTGTGTGTTCTGACCCGTTTGACGTTGCAGAAGATGAGAATGAGTAGAGCCCAGAAGAACACAGCGATGACACCCGTCCCGATCAGAATCACGATCTCCAAGTTAGCCCTGTCACTAGAACCTGGTGAGATAAACAACAACAACATCAGCCCTGTCACTAGAACCTGGTGAGATAAACAACAACAACATCAGCCCTGTCACTAGAACCTGGTGAGATAAACAACAACAACATTAGCCCTGTCACTAGAACCTGGTGAGATAAACAACAACAACATTAGCCCTGGCACTAGAACCTGGTGAGATAAACAACAACAACATTAGCCCTGTCACTAGAACCTGGTGAGATAAACAACAACAACATTAGCCCTGTCACTAGAACCTGGTGAGATAAACAACAACAACATCAGCCCTGTCACTAGAACCTGGTGAGATAAACAACAACAACATTAGCCCTGTCACTAGAACCTGGTGAGATAAACAACAACAACATCAGCCCTGTCACTAGAACCTGGTGAGATAAACAACAACAACATCAGCCCTGTCACTAGAACCTGGTGAGATAAACAACAACAACATTAGCCCTGTCACTAGAACCTGGTGAGATAAACAACAACAACATCAGCCCTGTCACTAGAACCTGGTGAGATAAACAACAACAACATTAGCCCTGTCACTAGAACCTGGTGAGATAAACAACAACAACATTAGCCCTGTCACTAGAACCTGGTGAGATAAACAACAACAACATTAGCCCTGTCACTAGAACCTGGTGAGATAAACAACAACAACATCAGCCCTGTCACTAGAACCTGGTGAGATAAACAACAACAACATTAGCCCTGTCACTAGAACCTGGTGAGATAAACAACAACAACATTAGCCCTGTCACTAGAACCTGGTGAGATAAACAACAACAACATTAGCCCTGTCACTAGAACCTGGTGAGATAAACAACAACAACATCAGCCCTGTCACTAGAACCTGGTGAGATAAACAACAACAACATTAGCCCTGTCACTAGAACCTGGTGAGATAAACAACAACAACATTAGCCCTGTCACTAGAACCTGGTGAGATAAACAACAACAACATCAGCCCTGTCACTAGAACCTGGTGAGATAAACAACAACAACATTAGCCCTGTCACTAGAACCTGGTGAGATAAACAACAACAACATCAGCCCTGTCACTAGAACCTGGTGAGATAAACAACAACAACATTAGCCCTGTCACTAGAACCTGGTGAGATAAACAACAACAACATCAGCCCTGTCACTAGAACCTGGTGAGATAAACAACAACAACATCAGCCCTGTCACTAGAACCTGGTGAGATAAACAACAACAACATCAGCCCTGTCACTAGAACCTGGTGAGATAAACAACAACAACATTAGCCCTGTCACTAGAACCTGGTGAGATAAACAACAACAACATTAGCCCTGGCACTAGAACCTGGTGAGATAAACAACAACAACATCAGCCCTGTCACTAGAACCTGGTGAGATAAACAACAACAACATTAGCCCTGTCACTAGAACCTGGTGAGATAAACAACAACAACATTAGCCCTGGCACTAGAACCTGGTGAGATAAACAACAACAACATTAGCCCTGTCACTAGAACCTGGTGAGATAAACAACAACAACATTAGCCCTGGCACTAGAACCTGGTGAGATAAACAACAACATCATTAGCCCTGTCACTAGAACCTGGTGAGATAAACAACAACAACATCAGCCCTGTCACTAGAACCTGGTGAGATAAACAACAACAACATTAGCCCTGTCACTAGAACCTGGTGAGATAAACAACAACAACATTAGCCCTGGCACTAGAACCTGGTGAGATAAACAACAACAACATTAGCCCTGTCACTAGAACCTGGTGAGATAAACAACAACAACATTAGCCCTGGCACTAGAACCTGGTGAGATAAACAACAACAACATTAGCCCTGTCACTAGAACCTGGTGAGATAAACAACAACAACATTAGCCCTGGCACTAGAACCTGGTGAGATAAACAACAACAACATTAGCCCTGGCACTAGAACCTGGTGAGATAAACAACAACAACATTAGCCCTGTCACTAGAACCTGGTGAGATAAACAACAACAACATTAGCCCTGGCACTAGAACCTGGTGAGAAAAACAACAGCAACATCAGCCCTGTCACTAGAACCTGGTGAGATAAACAACAACAACATTAGCCCTGTCACTAGAACCTGGTGAGATAAACAACAACAACATTAGCCCTGGCACTAGAACCTGGTGAGATAAACAACAACAACATTAGCCCTGTCACTAGAACCTGGTGAGATAAACAACAACAACATTAGCCCTGGCACTAGAACCTGGTGAGATAAACAACAACAACATTAGCCCTGTCACTAGAACCTGGTGAGATAAACAACAACAACATTAGCCCTGGCACTAGAACCTGGTGAGAAAAACAACAACAACATCAGCCCTGTCACTAGAACCTGGTGAGATAAACAACAACAACATTAGCCCTGTCACTAGAACCTGGTGAGATAAACAACAACAACATCAGCCCTGTCACTAGAACCTGGTGAGATAAACAACAACAACATTAGCCCTGTCACTAGAACCTGGTGAGATAAACAACAACAACATTAGCCCTGTCACTAGAACCTGGTGAGATAAACAACAACAACATTAGCCCTGGCACTAGAACCTGGTGAGAAAAACAACAACAACATCATCCCTGTCACTAGAACCTGGTGAGATAAACAACAACAACATTAGCCCTGTCACTAGAACCTGGTGAGATAAACAACAACAACATTAGCCCTGGCACTAGAACCTGGTGAGATAAACAACAACAACATTAGCCCTGTCACTAGAACCTGGTGAGATAAACAACAACAACATTAGCCCTGGCACTAGAACCTGGTGAGATAAACAACAACAACATTAGCCCTGTCACTAGAACCTGGTGAGATAAACAACAACAACATTAGCCCTGGCACTAGAACCTGGTGAGAAAAACAACAACAACATCAGCCCTGTCACTAGAACCTGGTGAGATAAACAACAACAACATTAGCCCTGTCACTAGAACCTGGTGAGATAAACAACAACAACATCAGCCCTGTCACTAGAACCTGGTGAGATAAACAACAACAACATTAGCCCTGTCACTAGAACCTGGTGAGATAAACAACAACAACATTAGCCCTGGCACTAGAACCTGGTGAGATAAACAACAACAACATTAGCCCTGTCACTAGAACCTGGTGAGATAAACAACAACAACATTAGCCCTGTCACTGGAACCTGGTGAGATAAACAACAACAACATTAGCCCTGTCACTAGAACCTGGTGAGATAAACAACAACAACATTAGCCCTGTCACTAGAACATGGGATAAACAACAACAACATCAGCCCTGTCACTAGAACATGGTGAGATAAACAACAACAACATTAGCCCTGTCACTGGAACCTGGGATAAACAACAACAACATTAGCCCTGTCACTAGAACCTGGTGAGATAAACAACAACAACATTAGCCCTGTCACTAGAACCTGGTGAGATAAACAACAACAACATTAGCCCTGGCACTAGAACCTGGTGAGAAAAACAACAACAACATTAGCCCTGTCACTAGAACCTGGTGAGATAAACAACAACAACATTAGCACTGTCACTAGAACCTGGTGAGATAAACAACAACAACATTAGCCCTGTCACTGGAACCTGGTGAGATAAACAACAACAACATTAGCCCTGTCACTAGAACCTGGTGAGATAAACAACAACAACATTAGCCCTGTCACTGGAACCTGGGATAAACAACAACAACATTAGCCCTGTCACTAGAACCTGGTGAGATAAACAACAACAACATTAGCCCTGTCACTGGAACCTGGTGAGATAAACAACAACAACATCAGCCCTGTCACTAGAACCTGGTGAGATAAACAACAACAACATTAGCTCTGTCACTGGAACCTGGGATAAACAACAACAACATTAGCCCTGTCACTAGAACCTGGTGAGATAAACAACAACAACATTAGCCTTGTCACTAGAACCTGGTGAGATAAACAACAACAACATTAGCCCTGTCACTAGAACCTGGTGAGATAAACAACAACAACATTAGCCCTGTCACTAGAACATGGGATAAACAACAACAACATTAGCCCTGTCACTAGAACCTGGTGAGATAAACAACAACAACATTAGCACTGTCACTAGAACCTGGTGAGAGAAACAACAACAACATTAGCCCTCTCACTAGAACCTGGTGAGATAAACAACAACAACATTAGCCTTGTCACTAGAACCTGGTGAGATAAACAACAACAACATCAGCCCTGTCACTAGAACCTGGTGAGATAAACAACAACAACATTAGCCCTGTCACTAGAACCTGGTGAGATAAACAACAACAACATTAGCCTTGTCACTAGAACCTGGTGAGATAAACAACAACAACATTAGCCTTGTCACTAGAACCTGGTGAGATAAACAACAACAACATCAGCCCTGTCACTAGAACCTGGTGAGATAAACAACAACAACATTAGCCCTGTCACTAGAACCTGGTGAGATAAACAACAACAACATTAGCCTTGTCACTAGAACCTGGTGAGATAAACAACAACAACATCAGCCCTGTCACTAGAACCTGGTGAGATAAACAACAACATCTGCTAAACAGTGGATGCGACCATTAAACTTTATTAAAACTTTATTAAAGACTTTTCGATTTCAATCAATCAATCAAATGTATTTATGAAGCCCTTTTTAAATCAGCCGATGCCACAAAGTGCTGTACAGACAAACAGAAGGAAGCAGAAGGAAGCAGAGAAGAAGAGAAGAGAGGAAAATAGAAGGAAGCTATTGTTGGAGACAGATGGTGTGGACACAGGTGTGTGTGTTTGAAGGCTGTGTGTGTGTGTGTGTGTGTGTGTGTGTGTGTGTGTGTGTGTGTGTGTGTGTGTGTGTGTGTGTGTGTGTGTGTGTGTGTGTGTGTGTGTGTGTGTGTGTTCCTGTCTCACCCAGCACTGTGACGGCAGCGGAGGAGTGTGCGCAGCCCCTCTGATTACAGGCGGTGCAGGTGTAGAGACCGGCGTCCTCTTCTCTGACTCGCTGGATACTCAAAGTCCTGTTGGCGTCCTGTAGCTGCAGTCCTACACACACACACACACACAGCTGTCAATCACTGACACAAACACACACATAGGCATGCGCTTGCGCTCACACACCACTCTGGTAAAACGCACACACGCACGCACGCACACACACACACACACACACACACCCAACAAGCCTTGCTTGTCTGCTAACCTGACAGCTACTCAGATTGATCCTCCTGTCAGCCCAGCCCCGCCAATCCCCCTCCCTCCCTCCCTCCCTCCCTCCCTCCCTCCCTCCCTCCCTCCCTCCCTCCCTCCCTCCCTCCCTCCCTCCCTCCCTCCCTCCCTCCCTCCCTCCCTCCCTCCCTCCCTCTCTTTCATCTACCTCTCAATCAATCCATCTCTCATTCTCTCCACATGTCATGTATTTAATGTCTCCAAAGTGATAAGTCCCAGCTGTCTGTAGTCCTGCCAAACTGTCACTCAATCCAACCCCCTCTTGACCTCTAATACCTCAGAGACACACTGTGGAAGCTGATGACTCATGTCTTCAGCAACAGGTGTGTGTGTATACCAGCTGATGTTAGCTTATCCTGTGGGAGATGGCACGGCATATAGGGGGTGTGTGTGTGTGTGTGTGTGTGTGTGTGTGCATGTGTCTGTGTGCCTTTGTGTGCATCCCCTTGTTTGTGTCTTTGTGTGCTTCCCTTTGTGTGTGTGTGTACCTACCTGACATTTGGTGCAGGGGCTGGTTGTCTTTGAACCAGGAGAGGTGTGGGGAAGGAGTTCCCATTACATCACACTCCATCAGGAGAGACTCACTGACGTTCAATGTTTGATTGGCCGGGTTGTGTCTGTACCAGGGGGCTTCTAGAGCTGGGGTGGGGGTAGGTAGGTAGGTAGAGAGAGAGAGAGAGAGAGAGAGAGAGAGAGAGAGAGAGATATTGTGCTCTTTATGGGCTCTAATGGGAAATATATACAAGTAAATCAACTTTTCCCCAAGCACAGTATGTCTAAACTCTGGTGTACAAACACCCAGTGCGCCCTAGACCCTCTGTCTGAGGACCAACTACCCAGCAACATAATCATACACACAGGCACAAATGGCCTGAAAACACAGCAGGAAAGGGTGGCCACAGCACTAAAGGGAGTGATTGAAAAAGCTTCTTCGACATTCCCCAACGTACAAGTGGTTATCTCCACCCTGTTACCACGATAAGACTCCCACCCTGCTACCACGATAAGACTCCCACCCTGCTACCACGATAAGACTCCCACCCTGCTACCACCATATTTTCTAGTAATATTATTTGACTGTGGCACTATGCTATTCAGCGTTGCTGATGACAATTATACTCGGATCCGGGATGGGTGGTTCAGAGAGCTTAAGTCATACCACATGGATTTAGGTCTGGGCTTTGACCAGGCTATTCCAAGACAATTAAATGTTTCTTCATTCATGTGTTGCTTTAGCAGTATCCTTAGGGTCATTGTCCTGCTGGAAGGTGAACCTACATCCTAGTCTCAAATCTCTGGAAGATTGAAACAGGTTTCCCCCAAGAATTTCCCTGTATTTAGCGCCATCCATCATTCCTTCAATTCAGAGCAGCTTCCCTGTCCCTGCCGAAGAAAAACATCCCCACAGCATGATGCCACCATCACCATGCTTCAATTTGGGGATAGTGTTCTCGGGGTGATGAGAGGTGTTGGGTTTGCGCCAGACATAGAGTTTTCCTTAATGGCCAAAAAGCTAAATTTTAGTCTCATCTGACCAGAGTACCTTCTTCCATATGTTTGGGGAGTCGCCCACATGCCTTTGACAAACACCAAATGTGTTTGCTGATTTTTTTCTTTAAGCAATGGCTTTTTTTGGCCACTTTTCCATAAAACCCAGCTCTGTGGAGTGTACGGCTTAAAGTGGTCCTATGGACAGATACTCCAATCTCCGCTGTGGAGCTTTGCAGCTCCTTCAGGTTTATCTTTGGTCTCTTTGTTACCTCTCTGATTAATGCCCTCCTTGCCTGGTCCATGAATTTTGGTGGGCAGCCCTCTCTTGGCAGGTTTGTTGTGGTGCCATATTCTTTCCATGTTTTAATAATGTATTCAATGGTGCTCCGTGGGATGTTCAAAGTTTCTGATATTTTTTTCATAACCCAACCCTGAACTTCTCCACAACCTTGTCCCTGACCTGTTTGGAGAGCTCCTTGCTCTTCATGTTGCCACTTGCTTGGTGGTGCCCCTTGCTTAGTGATGTTGCAGACTCTGGGGCCTTTCAGAACAGGTGTATATATATACTGAGACCATGTGACACTTAGATTGCACACAGGTGGAGGTGGTGAATACACATACCACTTTTCAGTTGTTGAATAAAAAAAAAAGTCATTTCACTTCACCAATTTTGACTATCATGTGTATATCCATTACATGAAATCCAAATAAAAATACATTTAAATTACAGGTTGTAACGCAACAAAATAGGTAAAACGCCAAGGGGGATGAATACGTTTGTAAGGCACTGTATATATCAACGAATTGGTGAGGGCACTAGAAAAGTCTGCAGCATCCTACTGGAATCTGAAGTAAAATGTCTACTGTTTGCTGATGATCTGGTGCTTCTGTCCCCAACCAAGGAGGGCCTACAGCAGCACCTAGATCTTCTGCATAGATTCTGCCAGACCTGGGCCCTGCCAGACATGGGCCCTGACAGACCTCGGCCCTGACAGACCTGGGCCCTGCCAGACCTGGGCCCTGACAGACCTCGGCCCTGACAGACCTGGGCCCTGCCAGACCTGGGCCCTGCCAGACATGGGCCCTGACAGACCTCGGCCCTGACAGACCTGGGCCCTGCCAGACATGGGCCCTGACAGACCTCGGCCCTGACAGACCTGGGCCCTGCCAGACCTGGGCCCTGCCAGACATGGGCCCTGACAGACCTCGGCCCTGACAGACCTGGGCCCTGCCAGACCTGGGCCCTGACAGACCTGGGCCCTGACAGACCTGGGTACACAGCGGCGGAATACCTGACCACTGTGACTGACCCAAACTTAAGGAAAGCTTTGACTATGTACAGACTCAGTGAGCATAGCCTTGCTATTGAGAAAGGCCGCCGTAGGCAGACATGGCTCTCAAGAGAAGACAGGCTACGTGCTCACTGCCCACAAAATGAGGTGGAAACTGAGCTGCACTTCCTAACCTCCTGCCCAGTGTATGACCATATTAGAGACACATATTTCCCTCAGATTACACAGATCCACAAAGAATTCGAAAACAAACCCGATTTTGAAAAACTCCCATATCTACTGGGTGAAATTCAAGTGTGACATCACAGCAGCAAGATTTGTGACCTGTTGCCACGAGAAAAGGGCAACCAGAGAAGAACAAACAACATTGTAAATACAACCCATATTTATGTTAATTTATTTTCCCTTTTGTACTTTCAATATTTGCACATCGTTACAACACTGTCTATAGACGTAATATGACATTAGAAATTGTTTATTTCACTTTTGTTTATTAGCTACTTCACTTGCTTGGGCAATGTTAATGTATGTTTCCCATGCCAATAAATCCCCTTAGAGAAAGAAATACATAAATGCCATCATCTTATTCACACCTTTATGTCCATTCAACAGATCCCATTATTCATGCAGACTGAAGGGCAAAGAGAATAAATGATGAGACTGCGGTTGTGGTCTCTCAGGAGAGAGAGAAGGGTGGGAGGGAGGGAGGGGGGGGGGGGGGGCTGAGGTTAAAGAGTCAGGACTTGACATGAATGAAGCATTAGTGTGTTAATGACTGGGCCTATCCTCTGAGGGACTAGTGTGTTCAAACCCTTCCTCTGAGGGACTAGTGTGTTCAAACACTTCCTCTGAGGGACTAGTGTGTTCAAACCCTTCCTCTGAGGGACTAGTGTGTTCAAACCCTTCCTCTGAGGGATTAGTGTGTTTAAACCCTTCCTCTGAGGGACTAGTGTGTTTAAACCCTTTCTCTGAGGGATTAGTGTGTTTAAACCCTTCCTCCAAGGGACTAGTGTGTTTAAACCCTTCCTCTGAGTGACTAGTGTGTTCAAACCCTTCCTCTGAGGGATTAGTGTGTTCAAACCCTTCCTCTGAGGGATTAGTGTGTTCAAACCCTTCCTCTGAGGGACTAGTGTGTTCAAACCCTTCCTCTGAGGGATTACTGTGTTCAAACCCTTCCTCTGAGGGATTAGTGTGTTTAAACCCTTCCTCTGAAGGATTAGTGTGTTTAAACCCTTCCTCTGAGGGATTAGTGTGTTTAAAACCTTCCTCTGAGGGACTAGTGTGTTCAAACCCTTCCTCTGAGGGACTAGTGTGTTTAAACCCTCCCTCTGAGGGATTAGTGTGTTTAAACCCTTCCTCTGAGGGACTAGTGTGTTTAAACCCTTCCTCTGAGGGACTAGTGTGTTCAAACCCTTCCTCTGAGGGACTAGTGTGTTCAAACCCTTCCTCTGAGGGACTAGTGTGTTCAAACCCTTCCTCTGAGGGACTAGTGTGTTCAAACCCTTCCTCTGAGGGACTAGTGTGTTTAAACCCTTCCTCTGAGGGACTAGTGTGTTTAAACCCTTCCTCTGAGGGACTAGTGTGTTCAAACCCTTCCTCTGAAGGACTAGTGTGTTCAAACCCTTCCTCTGAGGGACTAGTGTGTTCAAACCCTTCCTCTGAGGGACTAGTGTGTTCAAACCCTTCCTCTGAGGGATTAGTGTGTTCAAACCCTTCCTCTGAGGGACTAGTGTGTTTAAACCCTTCCTCTGAGGGACTAGTGTGTTTAAACCCTTCCTCTGAGGGACTAGTGTGTTCAAACCCTTCCTCTGAGGGACTAGTGTGTTCAATCCCTTCCTCTGAGGGACTAGTGTGTTCAAACCCTTCCTCTGAGGGACTAGTGTGTTCAAACCCTTCCTCTGAGGGACTAGTGTGTTTAAACCCTTCCTCTGAGGGACTAGTGTGTTCAAACCCTTCCTCTGAGGGACTAGTGTGTTTAAACCCTTCCTCTGAGGGACTAGTGTGTTTAAACCCTTCCTCTGAGGGACTAGTGTGTTCAAACCCTTCCTCTGAGGGACTAGTGTGTTTAAACCCTTCCTCTGAGGGACTAGTGTGTTCAAACCCTTCCTCTGAGGGACTAGTGTGTTCAAACCCTTCCTCTGAAGGACTAGTGTGTTCAAACCCTTCCTCTGAGGGACTAGGTTGTTCAAACCCTTCCTCTGAGGGACTAGTGTGTTCAAACCCTTCCTCTGAGGGATTAGTGTGTTCAAACCCTTCCTCTGAGGGACTAGTGTGTTTAAACCCTTCCTCTGAGGGACTAGTGTGTTTAAACCCTTCCTCTGAGGGACTAGTGTGTTCAAACCCTTCCTCTGAGGGACTAGTGTGTTCAATCCCTTCCTCTGAGGGACTAGTGTGTTCAAACACTTCCTCTGAGGGACTAGTGTGTTCAAACCCTTCCTCTGAGGGACTAGTGTGTTTAAACCCTTCCTCTGAGGGACTAGTGTGTTCAATCCCTTCCTCTGAAGGACTAGTGTGTGTTTAAACCCTACACACACTAGCCCCTCAGAAGAAGGGTTTAAACACACTAGTCCCTCATAGGAAGGGTGTAAACACACACTAGTCCCTCAGAGGAAGGGTTTGAACACACTAATCCCTCAGAGGAAGGGTTTGAACACACTAGTCCCTCAGAGGAAGGGTTTAAACACACACTAGTGTGTGTGTATGTTGGTGTGTGAGGCCTATGTTCCTCTGTGTGTGTCTGTTGGTGTGTGTGGGTGTATGGTTACTGGAACCAATAAGGGTTCTTGGCTCTCCCCATAGGATAACTCTTTGAAGAACCCTGTTTGGTTCCGTGTGTGTGTGTGTCTCTCCCTCTCACCTTTAACCGATATGTATTTGCGTAGACAGTGTTTCTCTCACCTTTAACCGATATGTATTTGCGTAGACAGTGTTTCTCTCACCTTTAACCGATATGTATTTGCGTAGACAGTGTTTCTCTCACCTTTAACCGATATGTATTTGCGTAGACAGTGTTTCTCTCACCTTTAACCGATATGTATTTGCGTAGACAGTGTTTCTCTCACCTTTAACCGATATGTATTTGCGTAGACAGTGTTTCTCTCACCTTTAACCGATATGTATTTGCGTAGACAGTGTTTCTCTCACCTTTAACCGATATGTATTTGCGTAGACAGTGTTTCTCTCACCTTTAACCGATATGTATTTGCGTAGACAGTGTTTCTCTCACCTTTAACCGATATGTATTTGCGTAGACAGTGTTTCTCTCACCTTTAACCGATATGTATTTGCGTAGACAGTGTTTCTCTCACCTTTAACCGATATGTATTTGCGTAGACAGTGTTTCTCTCACCTTTAACCGATATGTATTTGCGTAGACAGTGTTTCTCTCACCTTTAACCGATATGTATTTGCGTAGACAGTGTTTCTCTCACCTTTAACCGATATGTATTTGCGTAGACAGTGTTTCTCTCACCTTTAACCGATATGTATTTGCGTAGACAGTGTTTCTCTCACCTTTAACCGATATGTATTTGCGTAGACAGTGTTTCTCTCACCTTTAACCGATATGTATTTGCGTAGACAGTGTTTCTCTCACCTTTAACCGATATGTATTTGCGTAGACAGTGTTTCTCTCACCTTTAACCGATATGTATTTGCGTAGACAGTGTTTCTCTCACCTTTAACCGATATGTATTTGCGTAGACAGTGTTTCTCTCACCTTTAACCGATATGTATTTGCGTAGACAGTGTTTCTCTCACCTTTAACCGATATGTATTTGCGTAGACAGTGTTTCTCTCACCTTTAACCGATATGTATTTGCGTAGACAGTGTTTCTCTCACCTTTAACCGATATGTATTTGCGTAGACAGTGTTTCTCTCACCTTTAACCGATATGTATTTGCGTAGACAGTGTTTCTCTCACCTTTAACCGATATGTATTTGCGTAGACAGTGTTTCTCTCACCTTTAACCGATATGTATTTGCGTAGACAGTGTTTCTCAGTGTTTCTCTCACCTTTAACCGATATGTATTTGCGTAGACAGTGTTTCTCTCACCTTTAACCGATATGTATTTGCGTAGACAGTGTTTCTCTCACCTTTAACCGATATGTATTTGCGTAGACAGTGTTTCTCTCACCTTTAACCGATATGTATTTGCGTAGACAGTGTTTCTCTCACCTTTAACCGATATGTATTTGCGTAGACAGTGTTTCTCTCACCTTTAACCGATATGTATTTGCGTAGACAGTGTTTCTCTCACCTTTAACCGATATGTATTTGCGTAGACAGTGTTTCTCTCACCTTTAACCGATATGTATTTGCGTAGACAGTGTTTCTCTCACCTTTCACCGATATGTATTTGCGTAGACAGTGTTTCTCTCACCTTTAACCGATATGTATTTGCGTAGACAGTGTTTCTCTCACCTTTAACCGATATGTATTTGCGTAGACAGTGTTTCTCTCACCTTTAACCGATATGTATTTGCGTAGACAGTGTTTCTCTCACCTTTAACCGATATGTATTTGCGTAGACAGTGTTTCTCTCACCTTTCACCGATATGTATTTGCGTAGACAGTGTTTCTCTCACCTTTAACCGATATGTATTTGCGTAGACAGTGTTTCTCTCACCTTTAACCGATATGTATTTGCGTAGACAGTGTTTCTCTCACCTTTAACCGATATGTATTTGCGTAGACAGTGTTTCTCTCACCTTTAACCGATATGTATTTGCGTAGACAGTGTTTCTCTCACCTTTAACCGATATGTATTTGCGTAGACAGTGTTTCTCTCACCTTTAACCGATATGTATTTGCGTAGACAGTGTTTCTCTCACCTTTAACCGATATGTATTTGCGTAGACAGTGTTTCTCTCACCTTTAACCGATATGTATTTGCGTAGACAGTGTTTCTCTCACCTTTAACCGATATGTATTTGCGTAGACAGTGTTTCTCTCACCTTTAACCGATATGTATTTGCGTAGACAGTGTTTCTCTCACCTTTAACCGATATGTATTTGCGTAGACAGTGTTTCTCTCACCTTTAACCGATATGTATTTGCGTAGACAGTGTTTCTCTCACCTTTAACCGATATGTATTTGCGTAGACAGTGTTTCTCTCACCTTTAACCGATATGTATTTGCGTAGACAGTGTTTCTCTCACCTTTAACCGATATGTATTTGCGTAGACAGTGTTTCTCTCACCTTTAACCGATATGTATTTGCGTAGACAGTGTTTCTCTCACCTTTAACCGATATGTATTTGCGTAGACAGTGTTTCTCTCACCTTTAACCGATATGTATTTGCGTAGACAGTGTTTCTCTCACCTTTAACCGATATGTATTTGCGTAGACAGTGTTTCTCTCACCTTTAACCGATATGTATTTGCGTAGACAGTGTTTCTCTCACCTTTAACCGATATGTATTTGCGTAGACAGTGTTTCTCTCACCTTTAACCGATATGTATTTGCGTAGACAGTGTTTCTCTCACCTTTAACCGATATGTATTTGCGTAGACAGTGTTTCTCTCGGCTCCTCCTATTCTGAACCTCACAGACATAGTTCCCTTCATCCTGTAGCGTGATGCTAGCGATGGTCATCTCCAGGACCCAGCTGTTAGACTGCTCCTGATAGGTCAGTTGTCCATCCAGGCGGTCAGCGTACAGGTGGACACTACGACAGTCCAGCTCCAGGGGTTTACCATGCTCATCCTGCAGCACCTGGAGGGAGGGAGGGAGGGAGGGAGGGAGGGAGGGGGAGAGGGAGAGAGGGAGGGAGGGAGGGGGAGAGGGAGAGAGGGAGGGAGGGAGGGAGGGAGGGAGGGAGGGGGAGAGGGAGAGAGGGAGGGAGGGAGGGGGAGAGGGAGAGAGGGAGGGAGGGAGGGAGGGATGGAGGGAGGGAGGGAGGGAGGGAGAGAGGGAGAGAGGGAGGGAGGGAGGGAGAGAGGGAGAGAGGGAGAGAGGGAGGGAGGGAGGGAGGAAGGGAGGGAGCAGAGGTCACGATCAGATGAACTCCTGCATTTTTCAGCATTTTCTTTAAAAAAAGATAGATTTAGAGTTAGATAAACTTGGATTTTTTGTCAAGAACACATACAGGATGCTACCCTCTACAACATAACCCTCGCTTCAAATCAAAACTCAAAACCTACAACCTGATTTTGGACGGAATTACGGAATCACCTGGAAGGTTCACAACTACCAAGGATTATTATTCTATAGTTTATCTCCAAAAGCCAAGAAGAAAAATACCCAACTTTACTTTAGAAGGACTGAATGCTAACATAATTCTGCCAAGCTTGATACAGCTTCAACGAGCACTGACATGTCAAGTGAGAGGTGTCAAAGCCCTTTAGCCCAACAATGGCAGGAGAGTCACACAGTCTACCCCAACCAAATGGAGAGGCCTTAGAGGCTCCCTCCCGCTGTTCAGAGGTAATTAAAATACAGTACCCTGTGCATGTAAAGAATGATAAGGCAAGAAAAGATTACAAAATGAAGCTCCTGGAAAATCAAGAGACACTTTTTGCTGACTATTACAAAAATGGGAACATCAGCAACCTCATCTTCCACACAAACCATCCCCTGGCATGGCACAGTGCTATATTTGCACACTACCCCTTTGTTAAGAGAGGGGGGGTTAACGAGGGGTAGAAACTCAGGATACTTGACAACGAGGACTCTGAGTCAGCTAATATAAATATCTATAAGTCTGGAACAGTAATGGTACAGGGTAACCCGGAGTGATGGAGGTGGAGAGAGACATATCTGCACTCTGGACAGTGGTGAGACAACTTCAACAGGAGAAAGAGCAGGAGCAGGAGAAGAACAGAGCACTAGAGGAGAGGATCAGACTGCTGGAGGAGAGGTTGAGGGGGACGACGTGTGACAGAGAACAACCCACTAGAGAGATGGCCACCCCCACAGAGAAGCCAGCAGAACAGCCCACCTCAGCACCTGACAAAAGTCTCGACTAGATCTTCTGCACAGATTCTGTCAGACCTGGGCCCTGACAGTAAATCTCAGTAAGACCAAAATAATGGTGTTCCAAAAAAGGTCCAGTCACCAGGACCACAAATACAAATTCCATCTAGACACTGTTGCCCTAGAGCACACAAAAAAACTATACATACCTTGGCCTAAACATCAGCGCCACAGGTAACTTCCACAAAGCTGTGAACGATCTGAGACAAGGCAAGAAGGGCATTCTATGCCATCAAAAGGAACATAAATTTCAACATACCAATTAGGATCTGGCTAAAAATACTTGAATCAATCATAGAGCCCATTGCCCTTTATGGTTGTGAGGTCTGGGGTCCGCTCACCAACCAAGACTTCACAAAATGGGACAAACACCAAATTGAGACTCTGCATGCAGAATTCTGCAAAAATATCCTTCATGTACAACGTAGAACACCAAATAATGCATGCAGAGCAGAATTAGGCCGATACCCACTAATTATCAAAATCCAGAAAAGAGCCGTTAAATTCTATAACCACCTAAAAGGAAGCGATTCCCAAACCTTCCATAACAAAGCCATCACCTACAGAGAGATGAACCTGGAGAAGAGTCCACTAAGCAAGCTGGTCCTGGGGCTCTGTTCACAAACACAAACACACCCTACAGAGCCCCAGGACAGCAGCACAATTAGACCCAAACAAATCATGAGAAAACAAAAAGATAATTACTTGACACATTGGAAAGAATTACAAAAAAACAGAGCAAACTAGAATGCTATTTGGCCCTACACAGAGAGTACACAGCGGCAGAATACCTGACCACTGTGACTGACCCAAAATTAAGGAAAGCTTTGACTATGTACATACTCAGTGAGCATAGCCTTGCTATTGAGAAAGGCCGCCGTAGGCAGACATTGCTCTCAAGAGAAGACAGGCTATGTGCTCACTGCCCACAAAATGAGGTGGAAACTGAGCTGCACTTCCTAACCTCCTGCCAAATGTATGACCATATTAGAGAGACATATTTCCTTCAGATTACACAGATCCACAAAGAATTAGAAAACAAATCCAATTTTGAAAAACTCCCATATCTACTGGGTGAAATTCCACAGTGTGACATCACAGCAGCAAGATTTGTGACCTGTTGCCACGAGAAAAGGGCAACCAGTGAAGAACAAACACCATTGTAAATACAACCCATATCTATGCTTATTTATTTTATCTTGTGTCCTTTACCATTTGTACATTGTTAAAACACTGTATATATATATATAATATGGCATTTGTAATGATCTTTATTGTTTTGAAACTACTGTATGTGTAATGTTTACTGTTAATTTTTATTGTTTATTTCACTTTTGTATAACAATGTTAACACATGTTTCCCATGCCAATAAAGCCCCTTGAATTGAGAGAGAGAGAGTCCAGTCTGGACCAATTAAACAGTTATCTGCGGGTCCAGTCTGTACCAGGTGAGCTGTTACCTGCGGGTCCAGTCTGTACCAGGTGAGCTGTTACCTGCGGGTCCAGTCTGTACCAGGTGAGCTGTTACCTGCGGGTCCAGTCTGTACCAGGTGAGCTGTTACCTTCGGGTCCAGTCTGTACCAGGTGAGCTGTTACCTGCGGGTCCAGTCTGTACCAGGTGAGCTGTTACCTGCGGGTCCAGTCTGTACCAGGTGAGCTGTTACCTGCGGGTCCAGTCTGTACCAGGTGAGCTGTTACCTGCGGGTCCAGTCTGTATCAGGTGAGCTGTTACCTGCGGGTCCAGTCTGTACCAGGTGAGCTGTTACCTGTGGGTCCAGTCTGTACCAGGTGAGCTGTTACCTGTGGGTCCAGTCTGTACCAGGTGAGCTGTTACCTGTGGGTCCAGTCTGTACCAGGTGAGCTGTTACCTGTGGGTCCAGTCTGTACCAGGTGAGCTGTTCGTAGGTGTAGTTGTCAGCGATGCAGCTTAGCGACACCTCCTCCTGCTCCAGAGGTTCCTCAGACAGACCCAGCTCTACACTGAACCCTTCCGGGATTGCTGAAGGAGGGAGGGGGGGATTAGGAAAGTTAGAGAGTTTTTTTTGTTATGATTTTGAGGGCCCTATGGTTCAAAATGTTGTTGTTTTTAAACTACTACACAAACTACTAGTACTACTATTACAAAACGGCAGATCTACTTATTAATGTATACACAGTATAATGCACATTACTGTTCAGTACTTATTAATGTATATACAGTATAATGCACATTACTGTTCAGTACTTATTAATGTATATACAGTATAATGCACATTACTGTTCAGTACTTATTAATGTATATACAGTATAGTGCATATTACTGTACAGTACTTATTAATGTATACACAGTATAATGCATATTACTGTACAGTACGTATTAATGTATATACAGTATAGTGCACATTACTGTACAGTACTTATTAATGTATATACAGTATACTGCATATTACCAAAGAGTACTTATTAATGTATATACAGTATAGTGCATACTACTGTACAGTACTTATTAATGTATATACAGTATAGTGCATATTACTGTACAGTACTTATTAATGTATATACAGTATAATGCATATTACTGTACAGTACTTATTAATGTATATACAGTATAATGCATATTACTGTACAGTACTTATTAATGTATATACAGTATAGTGCTTATTACTGTACAGTACTTATTAATGTATATACAGTATAGTGCATATTACTGTACAGTACTTATTAATGTATATACAGTATAGTGCATATTACTGTACAGTACTTATTAATGTATATACAGTATAGTGCATATTACTGTACAGTACTTATAATGTATATACAGTATAGTGCATATTACTGTACTGTACTTATTAATGTATATAGAGTATAGTGCATATTACTGTACAGTACGTATTAATGTATATACAGTATAGTGCATATTACTGTATAGTACTTATTAATGTATATACAGTATAGTGCATATTACTGTACAGTACTTATTAATGTATATACAGTATAGTGCATATTACTGTACAGTACTTATTAATGTATATACAGTATAGTGCATATTACTGTACAGTACTTATTAATGTATATACAGTATAGTGCATATTACTGTACAGTACTTATTAATGTATATACAGTATAGTGCATATTACTGTACAGTACTTATTAATGCATATACAGTATAGTGCATATTACTGTACAGTACTTATTAATGTATATACAGTATAGTGCATATTACTGTACAGTACTTATTAATGTATATACAGTATAGTGCATATTACTGTACAGTACTTATTAATGTATATACAGTATAGTGCATATTACTGTACTGTACTTATTAATGTATATACAGTATAGTGCATATTACTGTACAGTACTTATTAATGTATATACAGTATAGTGCATATTACTGTACAGTACTCATTAATGTATATACAGTATAGTGCATATTACTGTATAGTACTTATTAATGTATATACAGTATAGTGCATATTACTGTACAGTACTTATTAATGTATATACAGTATAGTGCATATTACTGTACAGTACTTATTAATGTATATACAGTATAGTGCATATTACTGTACAGTACTTATTAATGTATATACAGTACAGTGCATATTATTGTACAGTACTCATTAATGTATATACAGTATAGTGCATATTACTGTACAGTACTTATTAATGTATATATCGTGCATATTACTGTACAGTACTTATTAATGTATATACAGTATAGTGCATATTACTGTACAGTACTTATTAATGTATATACAGTATAGTGCATATTACTGTACAGTACTTATTAATGTATATACAGTATAGTGCATATTACTGTACAGTACTTATTAATGTATATACAGTATAGTGCATATTACTGTACAGTACTTATTAATGTATATACAGTATAGTGCATATTACGGTACAGTACTTATTAATGTATATATAGTGCATATTACTGTACAGTACTTATTAATGTATATATAGTGCATATTACTGTATAGTACGTTGTATGCTAAACCAAGAGAAGGAACTACGTTGAAATACTCACTGGTCACATAGAAGTATATCAGCTTCTGGTCTTTACCCACTTTGTTGTTAGCAGAACATTTATACATGACTGATACACTGGCGTTCTGGATCACCAGTCTGCTGACTATCTAGAGAGGGGAGGAGAGGAGGGAGGGGAGAGGGAGGGGGAGGGAGGGAGGGAGGGAGGGAGGGAGGGGGAGAGAGGGGGGAGGGAGGGAGGGAGGGAGGAGAGGGAGAGAGGGGAGGGGAGCGAGGAGAGGAGAGGGGGGAGAGGAAAGGAGAGGAAGGGGAGGGAGGGAAGAAGTAGAGGGGAGGAGAGGAGAAGGGAGGGGGAGAGGAAATGGAGAGGGAGGAAATGGGAGGTGAGGGGAGGTGAGGGGAGGAGAATATAAACATTTAAAAAAACAAGTGTTCTGCATCACCAGCCTGCTGACTATCTAGAGGAAGACAGGTTTCAATACAAACATGGTTTTCATACTAAATAAATGTACTATTACATTGAAAGTGCTGAACAGGAAAGGAAGAAGCCTCTAAATGTTTTATTATGTGTGGAAGTGTTTTTTACTAGACAACTGACTGGGACTTTGACCTCTGACCTGGAACTACACTCAATCCACTAGTATCTACTCTGACTCTGGCTGTCCTGGTTGTCCTGGTTGTTTCCATGCTACTCTGACTCTGGCTGTCCTGGTTGTCCTGGTTGTCCTGGTTGTTTCCATGCTACTCTGACTCTGGCTGTCCTGGCTGTCCTGGCTGTCCTGGTTGTTTCCATGCTACTCTGACTCTGGTTGTCCTGGCTGTCCTGGTTGTCCTGGTTGTTTCCATGCTACTCTGACTCTGGTTGTCCTGGCTGTCCTGGTTGTCCTGGTTGTTTCCATGCTACTCTGACTCTGGTTGTCCTGGTTGTCCTGGTTGATTCCATGCTACTCTGGCTCTTGTTGTCCTGGTTGTCCTGGTTGATTCCATGCTATTCTGGCTCTTGTTGTCCTGGTTGTCCCCATGCTATTCTGGCTCTTGTTGTCCTGGTTGTCCTGGTTGATTCAATGCGATTCTGGCTCTTGTTGTCCTGGTTGTCCTGGTTGATTCCATGCTACTCTGGCTCTTGTTGTTCTGGTTGTCCTGGTTGATTCCATGCTACTCTGGCTCTTGTTGTCCTGGTTGTCCTGGTTGATTCAATGCTATTCTGGCTCTTGTTGTCCTGGTTGTCCTGGTTGATTCCATGCTACTCTGGCTCTTGTTGTTCTGGTTGTCCTGGTTGATTCCATGCTATTCTGGCTCCTGTTGTCCTGGTTGTCCCCATGCTATTCTGGCTCTTGTTGTCCTGGTTGTCCTGGTTGATTCAATGCTATTCTGGCTCTTGTTGTCCTGGTTGTCCTGGTTGATTCCATGCTACTCTGGCTCTTGTTGTTCTGGTTGTCCCCATGCTATTCTGGCTCTTGTTGTCCTGGTTGTCCTGGTTGATTCCATGCTACTCTGGCTCTTGTTGTTCTGGTTGTCCTGGTTGATTCCATGCTACTCTGGCTCTTGTTGTCCTGGTTGTCCTGGTTGATTCAATGCTATTCTGGCTCTTGTTGTCCTGGTTGTCCTGGTTGATTCCATGCTACTCTGGCTCTTGTTGTTCTGGTTGTCCTGGTTGATTCCATGCTATTCTGGCTCCTGTTGTCCTGGTTGTCCCCATGCTATTCTGGCTCTTGTTGTCCTGGTTGTCCTGGTTGATTCAATGCTATTCTGGCTCTTGTTGTCCTGGTTGTCCTGGTTGATTCCATGCTACTCTGGCTCTTGTTGTCCTGGTTGTCCTGGTTGATTCCATGCTACTCTGGCTCTTGTTGTCCTGGTTGTCCCCATGCTATTCTGGCTCTTGTTGTCCTGGTTGATTCCATGCTACTCTGGCTCTTGTTGTTCTGGTTGTCCCCATGCTATTCTGGCTCTTGTTGTCCTGGTTGTCCTGGTTGATTCCATGCTACTCTGGCTCTTGTTGTCCTGGTTGTCCTGGTTGATTCCATGCTACTCTGGCTCTTGTTGTCCTGGTTGTCCTGGTTGATTCCATGCTACTCTGGCTCTTGTTGTCCTGGTGTGGCTGTGTTGATGGTGGTTGATGAGAACACGGTTTCTTCTGTAGAACTTGACGTGACTCAAACCTTTCCGCTGCCACGCCTGCCACTCCCTCACAACAGGAAGTGATCTCACAGGTGTGACCCACAACAGGACGTGTGCTGTGTGTGCGTTTGCGTGTGTGTGTGTGTGTGTGTGTGTGTGTGTGTGTGTGTGTGTGTGTGTGTGTGTGTGTGTGTGTGTGTGTGTGTGTGTGTGTGTGTGTGTGTGTGCGTGTTTAGTCCCATTCCCCTCAGGAAGTGTGCTCAGGAAGAGGGTTCAAAATATTTCTGATGTGGAAATGGAACACTTGCCCTCTCTTCTCTTTGTCACACAGGACACTGTTTGGGACACTTAGATATACATACTGTCACACAGGACACTGTTTGGGACACTTAGATATACATACTGTCACACAGGACACTGTTTGGGACACTTAGATATACATACTGTCACACAGGACACTGTTTGGGACACTTAGATATACATACTGTCACACAGGACACTGTTTGGGACACTTAGATATACATACTGTCACACAGGACACTGTTTGGGACACTTAGATATACATACTGTCACACAGGACACTGTTTGGGACACTTAGATATACATACTGCCACACAGGACACTGTTTGGGACACTTAGATATACATACTGTCACACAGGACACTGTTTGGGACACTTAGGTAGAAACACCTCAGTTCAGGGTTACGGACACTTATACAGTGGGGAGAGCAAGTATTTGATACACTGCCAATTTTGCAGGTTTTCCTACTTACAAAGCATGTAGAGGTCTGTAATTTTTATCATAGGTACACTTCAACTGTGAGAGACAGAATCTAAAACAAAAACCTGAAAATATCATTGTATGATTTTTAAGTAATTAATTTGCATTTTATTGCATGACATAAGTATTTGATCACCTACCAACCAGTAAGAATTCCGGCTCTCACAGACCTGTTAGTTTTTCTTTAAGAAGCCCTCCTGTTCTCCACTCATTACCTGTACTAACTGCACCTGTTTGAACTCGTTACCTGTATAAAAGACACCTGTCCACACATTCAATCAAACAGACTCCAACCTCTCCACAATGGCCAAGACCAGACAGCTGTGTAAGGACATCAGGGCTAAAATTGTAGACCTGCACAAGGCTGGGATGGGCTACAGGACAATAGGTAAGCAGCTTGGTGAGAAGGCAACAACTGTTGACGCAATTATTAGAAAATGGAAGAAGTTCAAGATGACGGCCAATCACCCTCGGTCTGGGGCTCCATGCAAAATCTCACCTCGTGGGGCATCAATGATCATGAGGAAGGTGAGGGATCAGCCCAGAACTACACGGCAGGACCTGGTCAATGACCTAAAGAGAGCTGGGACCACAGTCTCAAAGAAAACCATTAGTAAGACACTATGCCGTCATGGATTAAAATCCTACAGCGCACGCAAGGTCCCCCTGCTCAAGCCAGCGCATGTCCAGGCCAGTCTGAAGTTTGCCAATGACCATCTGGATGATCCAGAGGAGGAATGGGAGAAGGTCATGTGGTCTGATGAGACAAAAATACAGCTTTTTGGTCTAAACTCCACTCGCCGTGTTTGGAGGAAGAAGAAGGATGAGTACAACCCCAAGAACACCATCCCAACCGTGAAGCATGGTGGTGGAAACATCATTCTTTGGGGATGCTTTTCTGCAAAGGGGACAGGACGACTGCACCGTATTGAGGGGAGGATGGATGGGGCCATGTGTTGCGAGATCTTGGCCAACAACCTCCTTCCCTCAGTAAGAGCATTGAAGATGGGTCGTGGCTGGGTCTTCCAACATGACAACGACCCGAAACACACAGCCAAGGCAACTAAGGGATGGCTCCGTAAAAAGCATCTCAAGGTCCTGGAGTGGCCTGGCATGAACCCAATAGAACATCTTTGGAGGGATCTGAAAGTCCGTATTGCCCAGCGATAGCCCCGAAACCTGAAGGATCTGGAGAAGGTCTGTATGGAGGAGTGGGCCAAAATCCCTGCTGCAGTGTGTGCAAACCTGGTCAAGAACTACAGGAAACGTATGATCTCTGTAATTGCAAACAAAGGTTTCTGTACCAAATATTAAGTTCTGCTTTTCTGATGTATCAAATACTTCTGTCATGCAATAAAATGCAAATTAATTACTTAAAAATCATACAATGATATTTTCTGGATTTTTGTTTTAGATTCCGTCTCTCACAGTTGAAGTGTACCTATGATAAAAATTACAGACCTCTACATGCTTTGTAAGTAGGAAAACCTGCAAAATCGGCAGTGTATCAAATACTTGTTCTCCCCACTGTATAAAGAGTTCTTCTGACAACTAGGTTAAGGGACTTTCTGTTCTATCTATGAGATACTAAAGCTTTATTAAATCATCAACCTATGATTGTAAATTGGTGTACGATTCAGTTTAAAACTGACAGCAACCTAATAAATCTACTACCTCCTAATTGGAAACTTGAACCAAAATTATAGGCAACAATAATATAATAGCATGGTTATGATTCAACATTCAGATAACATTTGTCCTCAGAGATCTAACATTGTCTCTTTCTCTGAGATACTTGATCAGAATGATAGAATAATGTACTAACGCTGTCATGATTAAACGTTCAGGTAACGTTCAGATAACGTTCAGATAACATTCAGGTAACGTTCAGGTAACGTTCAGATAACATTCAGGTAACGTTCAGATAACGTTCTGACAACATTTGCAGTATTGTTAAATAGTGTAAACATTTGTTTAGGGAGTGAGAACCAACCTTCTGCCTCCCGTCCACCACTTCGACTGACGTCTCGATGTTTTCTATTTTATTAACGGTGTTCTGTGAGTCCAGGTCCTGCCAGTTCTGACAGTCTGAGACGCTGTCACTACGCCCTTTACGATCCCTCCGACTCCTACAAAACACAAAACACAACAACATCTATCACCACGGCCCGTAGGCACCCTATCCCCTATATAGTGCACTACTTTAGACCAGGGCTGGCACCCTATTCCCTATATAGTGCACTACTTTAGACCAGGGCTGGCACCCTATTCCCTATATAGTGCACTACTTTTAGGATTGATGCTTGCTTGACAGATTGCTTGACAGATTTTTGGTAAAAAAAATAGAATTTAAATAAATTTCTAAGCACAAAGAAACCCCCAGAGGATGACGGAGCGATAGATCCCAATGTGGTCCTCGGTGTAGAACAGAACTTAACAGATAGCACACATTGGGGGAACCATCCAACGTTCCAGACTTTTCTATACGTTTACTTGGTCGGTCATTTACCAGACTCTCTCATCCACTTACAGTTAGCGCATTCAGCTAAGTAAAGACCACCACACATCACAGTCATTGCTGGTAACTTTCCTCAATAAATCAGCTATCAGAAAACCATCCAAAGTATCCTTTGACCAGGGCCCAAATGGCACCCTGTTTCCCTACATAGTGCACTATGTGATCAAAAGGAGGGCACTGCATAGGGAATAGGGTGCTGTTTGGGACGCAGCTTTGTTTCAGTGATTGCCATGCATAGTGTGCTGTGGTGGTGGAGTAAACAGAGGAGAAAACAGAAGCACACCGACATCAACGAGACAATCATCTACAAGACAATCATCTATGAGACAATCATCTACAAGACCATCATCTATGAGACCATCATCTATGAGACAATCATCTATGAGACAATCATCTACAAGACCATCATCTACGAGACCATCATCTATGAGACAATCATCTACGAGACAATCATCTACGAGACAATCATCTACGAGACAATCATCTACGAGACAATCATCTACGAGACCATCATCTATGAGACAATCATCTACAAGACCATCATCTATGAGACCATCATCTATGAGACAATCATCTATGAAACAATCATCTACAAGACCATCATCTACGAGACAATCATCTATGAGACAATCATCTATGAGACAATCATCTACAAGACCATCATCTACGAGACCATCATCTATGAGACAATCATCTACGAGACAATCATCTACGAGACAATCATCTATGAGACAATCATCTATGAGACAATCATCTACGAGACAATCATCTACGAGACAATCATCTACGAGACAATCATCTACGAGACAATAATCTATGAGACAATCATCTATGAGACAATCATCTATGAGACAATCATCTACGAGACAATCATCTACGAGACAATCATCTACGGGACAATCATCTACGAGACAATCATCTACGAGACAATCATCTACAAGACAATCATCTACGAGACAATCATCTATGAGACACATCTATGAGACAATCATCTATGAGACAATCATCTACGAGACAATCATCTATGAGACACATCTACGAGACCATCATCTACGAGACAATCATCTATGGGACAATCATCTACGAGATCATCATCTACGAGACAATCATCTACGAGACAATCATCTATGAGACAATCATCTATGAGACAATCATCTATGGGAAAATCATCTAGGAGACAATCATCTAGGAGACAATCATCTAGGAGACAATCATCTAGGAGACAATCATCTACGAGACAATCATCTACGAGACAATCATCTGTGAGACAACCATCTATGAGACACATCTATGAGACAATCATCTATGAGACAATCATCTATGAGACCATCATCAACGAGACAATCATCTACGAGACAATCATCTATGAGACAATCATCTACGAGACAATCATCTATGAGACACATCTATGAGACAATCATCTATGAGACAATCATCTACGAGACACATCTATGAGACAATCATCTATGAGACAGTCATCTACGATACACATCTATGAGACAATCATCTACGATACACATCTATGAGACAATCATCTATGAGACAGTCATCTATGAGACACACAGGGTGTATGGTGCCCTTTGTGTCCTCGTTGAAGGATATGTTGAATGGTTCACTGATGACACACCCTCAGCGATACATTTGAACCACGAGCGGAGCGACGCGCCTCACATTCAAAGGCGAGACAATTTTTCTACTGTGTAAATGATAAGCAATGAAATGCAGCATTTGTATCATAACCAAAATGTGTGAAAACTCACCGCAGCTCCAATGAGACATGAAATTAGAAACACTATTATGAGTCCTTTGGAGGGAAAACGGGCTGCATTTGTAATGTGTACGAAGCACAGAAAACAATCGGATTCATTACCAACGACTGAGGTCTGTCCCCCTAAAGAGAGCCCGGTGTGACCTTGTGAAGTACGCTGGTGTTGTGACTGGCGTGATAAAGGCCTACGTTTCAGGGTTTCTGTTGTCTCTTTGGTACCATTTTCACAAGTATGTGGTCAAATTTCACTCTTAGTACAACACTCATAACAGATCATCAAAAAGGCTGTGTTTTTAAAACTAAAAACTAAAAAAACTTCTAAGCACATTTTCAGTTGACTAAACTGAAAATAGCAGCACTGTTGTAACTATTACAGTACAACGGTTTGTTTTGTTTGATCGTAGCTAGCTAGCTACATAGCCGTCTTTGTATCTAAGACAATTGTGTAGCCTAGAGCGATTTTCTAGGTTAGCCAGCCAGCTATTGTCGTTCTTTTAAGTAACGGAACGCAATCAACCTTGCTAGCTAGCCAGCTAGCCCCCGAATAGCAGCACTGTAGAAACTATTACACTCGACGGAACGACTTGATTAGTGTAGTGTCAACATCGCAGCCACTACCAGCTAGCCTACTCCAGCAGTACTGTTTCATTTCAATCATTTTAGTCAATAAGATTCTTGCTACGTAAGCTTAACTTTCTGAACATTCGAGACGTGTAGTCCACTTGTCATTCCAATCTCCTTTGCATTAGCGTAGCCTCTTCTGTACCCTGTTAACTATGTGTCTATCTATCCCTGTTCTCTCCTCTCTGCACAGACCATACAAACGCTCCACACCGCGTGGCCGCGGCCACCCTAATCTGGTGGTCCCAGCGCGCACGACCCACGTGGAGTTCCTGGTCTCCGGTAGCCTCTGGAACTGCCGATCTGCGGCCAACAAGGCAGAGTTCATCTCAGCCTATGCCTCCCTCCAGTCCCTCGACTTCCTGGCACTGACGGAAACATGGATCACCACAGATAACACTGCTACTCCTACTGCTCTCTCTTCGTCCGCCCACGTGTTCTCGCACACCCCGAGAGCTTCTGGTCAGCGGGGTGGTGGCACCGGGATCCTCATCTCTCCCAAGTGGTCATTCTCTCTCTCCCCCTTACCCATCTATCTATCGCCTCCTTTGAATTCCATGCTGTCACAGTTACCAGCCCTTTCAAGCTTAACATTCTTATCATTTATCGCCCTCCAGGTTCCCTCGGAGAGTTCATCAATGAGCTTGATGCCTTGATAAGCTCCTTTCCTGAGGACGGCTCACCTCTCACAGTCCTGGGCGACTTTAACCTCCCCACGTCTACCTTTGACTCATTCCTCTCTGCCTCCTTCTTTCCACTCCTCTCCTCTTTTGACCTCACCCTCTCACCTTCCCCCTACTCACAAGGCAGGCAATACGCTCGACCTCATCTTTACTAGATGCTGTTCTTCCACTAACCTCACTGCAACTCCCCTCCAAGTCTCCGACCACTACCTTGTATCCTTTTCCCTCTCGCTCTCATCCAACACTTCCCACACTGCCCCTACTCGGATGGTATCGCGCCGTCCCAACCTTCGCTCTCTCTCCCCCGCTACTCTTTCCTCTTCCATCCTTTCATCTCTTCCCTCTGCTCATACCTTCTCCAACCTTTCTCCTGACTCTGCCTCCTCAACCCTCCTCTCTTCCCTTTCTGCATCCTTTGACTCTCTATGTCCCCTATCCTCCAGGCCGGCTCGGTCCTCCCCTCCCGCTCCGTGGCTCGATGACTCATTGCGAGCTCACAGAACAGAGCTCCGGGCAGCCGAGCGGAAATGGAGGAAAACTCGCCTCCCTGCGGACCTGGCATCCTTTCACTCCCTCCTCTCTACATTTTCCTCCTCTGTCTCTGCTGCTAAAGCCACTTTCTACCACTCTAAATTCCAAGCATCTGCCTCTAACCCTAGGAAGCTCTTTGCCACCTTCTCCTCCCTTCTGAATCCTCCTCCCCCTCCCCCCCTCCTCCCTCTCTGCAGATGACTTCGTCAACCATTTTGAAAAGAAGGTCGACGACATCCGATCCTCGTTTGCTAAGTCAAACGACACCGCTGGTTCTGCTCACACTGCCCTACCCTGTGCTCTGACCTCTTTCTCCCCTCTCTCTCCAGATGAAATCTCGCTTCTTGTGACGGCCGGCCGCCCAACAACCTGCCCGCTCGACCCTATCCCCTCCTCTCTCCTCCAGACCATTTCCGGGGACCTTCTCCCTTACCTCACCTCGCTCATCAACTCATCCCTGACCGCTGGCTACGTCCCTTCCGTCTTCAAGAGAGCGAGAGTTGCACCCCTTCTGAAGAAACCTACACTCGATCCCTCCGATGTCAACAACTACAGACCAGTATCCCTTCTTTCTTTTCTCTCCAAAACTCTTGAACGTGCCGTCCTTGGCCAGCTCTCCCTCTATCTCTCTCAGAATGACCTTCTTGATCCAAATCAGTCAGGTTTCAAGACTAGTCATTCAACTGAGACTGCTCTTCTCTGCATCACGGAGGCGCTCCGCACTGCTAAAGCTAACTCTCTCTCCTCTGCTCTCATCCTTCTAGACCTATCGGCTGCCTTCGATACTGTGAACCATCAGATCCTCCTCTCCACCCTCTCCGAGTTGGGCATCTCCGGCGCGGCCCACGCTTGGATTGCGTCCTACCTGACAGGTCGCTCCTACCAGGTGGCGTGGCGAGAATCTGTCTCCTCGCCACGCGCTCTCACCACTGGTGTCCCCCAGGGCTCTGTTCTAGGCCCTCTCCTATTCTCGCTATACACCAAGTCACTTGGCTCTGTCATAACCTCACATGGTCTCTCCTATCATTGCTATGCAGACGACACACAATTAATCTTCTCCTTTCCCCTTCTGATGACCAGGTGGCGAATCGCATCTCTGCATGTCTGGCAGACATATCAGTGTGGATGACGGATCACCACCTCAAGCTGAACCTCGGCAAGACGGAGCTGCTCTTCCTCCCGGGGAAGGACTGCCCGTTCCATGACCTCGCCATCACGGTTGACAACTCCATTGTGTCCTCCTCCCAGAGCGCTAAGAACCTTGGCGTGATCCTGGACAACACCCTGTCGTTCTCAACCAACATCATGGCGGTGGCCCGTTCCTGTAGGTTCATGCTCTACAACATCCGCAGAGTACGACCCTGCCTCACACAGGAAGCGGCGCAGGTCCTAATCCAGGCACTTGTCATCTCCCGTCTGGATTACTGCAACTCGCTGTTGGCTGGGCTCCCTGCCTGTGCCATTAAACCCCTACAACTCATCCAGAACGCCGCAGCCCGTCTGGTGTTCAACCTTCCCAAGTTCTCTCACGTCACCCCGCTCCTCCGCTCTCTCCACTGGCTTCCAGTTGAAGCTCGCATCCGCTACAAGACCATGGTGCTTGCCTACGGAGCTGTGAGGGGAACGGCACCGCAGTACCTCCAGGCTCTGATCAGGCCCTACACCCAAGCAAGGGCACTGCGTTCATCCACCTCTGGCCTGCTCGCCTCCCTACCATTGAGGAAGTACAGTTCCCGCTCAGCCCAGTCAAAACTGTTCGCTGCTCTGGCCCCCCAATGGTGGAACAAACTCCCTCACGACGCCAGGACAGCGGAGTCAATCACCACCTTCCGGAGACACCTGAAACCCCACCTCTTCAAGGAATACCTAGGATAGGATAAGTAATCCTTCTCACCCCCCCCCCCCTTAATGACTTAGATGCACTATTGTAAAGTGGCTGTTCCACTGGATGTCAGAAGGTGAATTCACCAATTTGTAAGTCGCTCTGGATAAGAGCGTCTGCTAAATGACTTAAATGTAAAATGTAAATGTAAAGTACAACACACACAAAAAACAATCACACGTTCACATTTTCACCAGAATCTAATCGGTGTTTCATCTTCGAAACATCTTTCATATTTTAGGTAATTGCCTTTCACAATGCAATGCAATGCTCACAATACCTTTCATTTCATCTCATTCTATATTGTCATCACGAAATCCAACTGAGCTCAATGGTTAACATCCAATGAACCGATTGGTTGACCGATAGATTCTAAACGGGTTGGTCTACTCTATATGGATTTGGAGAACTACAGAAATAAAATGCGTATGTAAAGTCAATGACATGGATGACACATAATAACCACGCATAATGACAACTCATTACTGGTCATTCATTTCACCTCATTACTGGTAATTCATTTCACCTCATTACTGGTAATTCATTACACCTCATTACTGGTAATTGATTTCACATAGTGCTCACCACAATTGATCACCATATAAAAGAGGGTGTGGGAACAATTGACATGGAGCAGAGAGAAAGCAAGAGGGAGAGGAAGAGAGACAGCAAGAGGGAGAGGAAGAGAGACAGCAAGAGGGAGAGGAAGAGAGACAGCAAGAGGGAGAGGAAGAGAGACAACAAGAGGGAGAGGAAGAGAGACAACAAGAGGGAGAGGAAGAAAAACAACAAGAGGAAGAGGAAGAGAGACAACAAGAGGGAGAGGAAGAGAGACAGCAAGAGGGAGAGGAAGAGAAACAACAAGAGGGAGAGGAAGAGAGACAACAAGAGGGAGAGGAAGAGAGACAGCAAGAGGGAGAGGAAGAGAGACAGCAAGAGGGAGAGGAAGAGAGACAGCAAGAGGGAGAGGAAGAGAGACAACAAGAGGGAGAGGAAGAAAAACAACAAGAGGGAGAGGAAGAGAGACAACAAGAGGGAGAGGAAGAGAGACAGCAAGTGGGAGAGGAAGAGAAACAACAAGAGGGAGAGGAAGAGAGACAACAAGAGGGAGAGGAAGAGAGACAGCAAGTGGGAGAGGAAGAGAAACAACAAGAGGGAGAGGAAGAGAGACAACAAGAGGGAGAGGAAGAGAGACAGCAAGAGGGAGAGGAAGAGAGACAGCAAGAGGGAGAGGAAGAGAGACAGCAAGAGGGAGAGGAAGAGAGACAGCAAGAGGGAGAGGAAGAGAGACAGCAAGAGGGAGAGGAAGAGAGACAGCAAGAGGGAGAGGAAGAGAGACAACAAGAGGGAGAGGAAGAGAGACAACAAGAGGGAGAGGAAGAGAGACAACAAGAGGGAGAGGAAGAGAGACAGCAAGAGGGAGAGGAAGAGAGACAGCAAGAGGGAGAGGAAGAGAGACAACAAGAGGGAGAGGAAGAGAGACAACAAGAGGGAGAGGAAGAGAGACAACAAGAGGGAGAGGAAGAGAGACAGCAAGAGGGAGAGGAAGAGAGACAGCAAGAGGGAGAGGAAGAGAGACAGCAAGAGGGAGAGGAAGAGAGACAGCAAGAGGGAGAGGAAGAGAGACAACAAGAGGGAGAGGAAGAGAGACAGCAAGAGGGAGAGGAAGAGAGACAGCAAGAGGGAGAGGAAGAGAGACAGCAAGAGGGAGAGGAAGAGAGACAGCAAGAGGGAGTGGAAGAGAAACAACAAGAGGGAGAGGAAGAGAGACAACAAGAGGGAGAGGAAGAGAGACAGCAAGAGGGAGAGGAAGAGAGACAGCAAGAGGGAGAGGAAGAGAGACAACAAGAGGGAGAGGAAGAGAGACAGCAAGAGGGAGAGGAAGAGAGACAGCAAGAGGGAGAGGAAGAGAGACAGCAAGAGGGAGAGGAAGAGAGACAGCAAGAGGGAGAGGAAGAGAGACAGCAAGAGGGAGAGGAAGAGAGAAAACAAGAGGGAGAGGAAGAGAGACAGCAAGAGGGAGAGGAAGAGAGACAACAAGAGGGAGAGGAAGAGAGACAGCAAGAGGGAGAGGAAGAGAGACAGCAAGAGGGAGAGGAAGAGAGACAGCAAGAGGGAGAGGAAGAGAAACAACAAGAGGGAGAGGAAGAGAGACAACAATAGGGAGAGGAAGAGAGACAGCAAGAGGGAGAGGAAGAGAGACAGCAAGAGGGAGAGGAAGAGAGACAGCAAGAGGGAGAGGAAGAGAGACAGCAAGAGGGAGAGGAAGAGAGAAAACAAGAGGGAGAGGAAGAGAGACAGCAAGAGGGAGAGGAAGAGAGACAACAAGAGGGAGAGGAAGAGCGACAGCAAGAGGGAGAGGAAGAGAGACAGCAAGAGGGAGAGGAAGAGAGACAACAAGAGGGAGAGGAAGAGAGACAACAAGAGGGAGAGGAAGAGAGACAACAAGAGGGAGAGGAAGAGAGACAGCAAGAGGGAGAGGAAGAGAGACAGCAAGAGGGAGAGGAAGAGAGACAACAAGAGGGAGAGGAAGAGAGACAACAAGAGGGAGAGGAAGAGAGACAGCAAGCGGGAGAGGAAGAGAGACAACAAGAGGGAGAGGAAGAGAGACAGCAAGAGGGAGAGGAAGAGAGACAGCAAGAGGGAGAGGAAGAGAGACAGCAAGAGGGAGTTGAAGAGAGACAGCAAGAGGGAGAGGAAGAGAGACAACAATAGGGAGAGGAAGAGAGACAGCAAGAGGGAGAGGAAGAGAGACAACAATAGGGAGAGGAAGAGAGACAGCAAGAGGGAGAGGAAGAGAGACAACAAGAGGGAGAGGAAGAGAGACAGCAAGAGGGAGAGGGAGAGGAAGAGAGACAACAAGAGGGAGAGGAAGAGAGACAACAAGAGGGAGAGGAAGAGAGACAACAAGAGGGAGAGGAAGAGAGACAGCAAGAGGGAGAGGAAGAGAGACAACAAGAGGGAGAGGAAGAGAGACAGCA
The DNA here is from genome assembly GCF_036934945.1 of Oncorhynchus masou masou. Classification (NCBI taxonomy): domain Eukaryota; kingdom Metazoa; phylum Chordata; class Actinopteri; order Salmoniformes; family Salmonidae; genus Oncorhynchus; species Oncorhynchus masou. Next base: position 92,639,455 of record NC_088243.1, on the reverse strand, counting down.
AGAGGGAGAGGAAGAGAGACAGCAAGAGGGAGAGGAAGAGAGACAACAAGAGGGAGAGGAAGAGAGACAACAAGAGGGAGAGGAAGAGAGACAGCAAGAGGGAGAGGAAGAGAGACAGCAAGAGGGAGAGGAAGAGAGACAGCAAGAGGGAGAGGAAGAGAGACAACAAGAGGGAGAGGAAGAGAGACAACAAGAGGGAGAGGAAGAGAGACAACAAGAGGGAGAGGAAGAGAGACAACAAGAGGGAGAGGAAGAGAGACAGCAAGAGGGAGAGGAAGAGAGACAGCAAGAGGGAGAGGAAGAGAGACAGCAAGAGGGAGAGGAAGAGAGACAGCAAGAGGGAGAGGAAGAGAGACAACAAGAGGGAGAGGAAGAGAGACAACAAGAGGGAGAGGAAGAGAGACAGCAAGAGGGAGAGGAAGAGAGACAGCAAGAGGGAGAGGAAGAGAGACAACAAGAGGGAGAGGAAGAGAGACAACAAGAGGGAGAGGAAGAGAGACAACAAGAGGGAGAGGAAGAGAGACAGCAAGAGGGAGAGGAAGAGAGACAGCAAGAGGGAGAGGAAGAGAGACAGCAAGAGGGAGAGGAAGAGAGACAGCAAGAGGGAGAGGAAGAGAGACAGCAAGAGGGAGAGGAAGAGAGACAGCAAGAGGGAGAGGAAGAGAGAGAGCAAGAGGGAGAGGAAGAGAGACAACAATAGGGAGAGGAAGAGAGACAGCAAGAGGGAGAGGAAGAGAGACAACAATAGGGAGAGGAAGAGAGACAACAAGAGGGAGAGGAAGAGAGACAGCAAGAGGGAGAGGAAGAGAGACAACAAGAGGGAGAGGAAGAGAGACAGCAAGAGGGAGAGGAAGAGAGACAACAATAGGGAGAGGAAGAGAGACAACAAGAGGGAGAGGAAGAGAGACAGCAAGAGGGAGAGGAAGAGAGACAACAAGAGGGAGAGGAAGAGAGACAGCAAGAGGGAGAGGAAGAGAGACAGCAAGAGGGAGAGGAAGAGAGACAGCAAGAGGGAGAGGAAGAGAGACAACAAGAGGGAGAGGAAGAGAGACAGCAAGTGGGAGAGGAAGAGAAACAACAAGAGGGAGAGGAAGAGAGACAACAAGAGGGAGAGGAAGAGAGACAGCAAGTGGGAGAGGAAGAGAAACAACAAGAGGGAGAGGAAGAGAGACAACAAGAGGGAGAGGAAGAGAGACAGCAAGAGGGAGAGGAAGAGAGACAGCAAGAGGGAGAGGAAGAGAGACAGCAAGAGGGAGAGGAAGAGAGACAGCAAGAGGGAGAGGAAGAGAGACAGCAAGAGGGAGAGGAAGAGAGACAGCAAGAGGGAGAGGAAGAGAGACAACAAGAGGGAGAGGAAGAGAGACAACAAGAGGGAGAGGAAGAGAGACAACAAGAGGGAGAGGAAGAGAGACAGCAAGAGGGAGAGGAAGAGAGACAGCAAGAGGGAGAGGAAGAGAGACAACAAGAGGGAGAGGAAGAGAGACAACAAGAGGGAGAGGAAGAGAGACAACAAGAGGGAGAGGAAGAGAGACAGCAAGAGGGAGAGGAAGAGAGACAGCAAGAGGGAGAGGAAGAGAGACAGCAAGAGGGAGAGGAAGAGAGACAGCAAGAGGGAGAGGAAGAGAGACAACAAGAGGGAGAGGAAGAGAGACAGCAAGAGGGAGAGGAAGAGAGACAGCAAGAGGGAGAGGAAGAGAGACAGCAAGAGGGAGAGGAAGAGAGACAGCAAGAGGGAGTGGAAGAGAAACAACAAGAGGGAGAGGAAGAGAGACAACAAGAGGGAGAGGAAGAGAGACAGCAAGAGGGAGAGGAAGAGAGACAGCAAGAGGGAGAGGAAGAGAGACAACAAGAGGGAGAGGAAGAGAGACAGCAAGAGGGAGAGGAAGAGAGACAGCAAGAGGGAGAGGAAGAGAGACAGCAAGAGGGAGAGGAAGAGAGACAGCAAGAGGGAGAGGAAGAGAGACAGCAAGAGGGAGAGGAAGAGAGAAAACAAGAGGGAGAGGAAGAGAGACAGCAAGAGGGAGAGGAAGAGAGACAACAAGAGGGAGAGGAAGAGAGACAGCAAGAGGGAGAGGAAGAGAGACAGCAAGAGGGAGAGGAAGAGAGACAGCAAGAGGGAGAGGAAGAGAAACAACAAGAGGGAGAGGAAGAGAGACAACAATAGGGAGAGGAAGAGAGACAGCAAGAGGGAGAGGAAGAGAGACAGCAAGAGGGAGAGGAAGAGAGACAGCAAGAGGGAGAGGAAGAGAGACAGCAAGAGGGAGAGGAAGAGAGAAAACAAGAGGGAGAGGAAGAGAGACAGCAAGAGGGAGAGGAAGAGAGACAACAAGAGGGAGAGGAAGAGCGACAGCAAGAGGGAGAGGAAGAGAGACAGCAAGAGGGAGAGGAAGAGAGACAACAAGAGGGAGAGGAAGAGAGACAACAAGAGGGAGAGGAAGAGAGACAACAAGAGGGAGAGGAAGAGAGACAGCAAGAGGGAGAGGAAGAGAGACAGCAAGAGGGAGAGGAAGAGAGACAACAAGAGGGAGAGGAAGAGAGACAACAAGAGGGAGAGGAAGAGAGACAGCAAGCGGGAGAGGAAGAGAGACAACAAGAGGGAGAGGAAGAGAGACAGCAAGAGGGAGAGGAAGAGAGACAGCAAGAGGGAGAGGAAGAGAGACAGCAAGAGGGAGTTGAAGAGAGACAGCAAGAGGGAGAGGAAGAGAGACAACAATAGGGAGAGGAAGAGAGACAGCAAGAGGGAGAGGAAGAGAGACAACAATAGGGAGAGGAAGAGAGACAGCAAGAGGGAGAGGAAGAGAGACAACAAGAGGGAGAGGAAGAGAGACAGCAAGAGGGAGAGGGAGAGGAAGAGAGACAACAAGAGGGAGAGGAAGAGAGACAACAAGAGGGAGAGGAAGAGAGACAACAAGAGGGAGAGGAAGAGAGACAGCAAGAGGGAGAGGAAGAGAGACAACAAGAGGGAGAGGAAGAGAGACAGCAAGAGGGAGAGGAAGAGAGACAGCAAGAGGGAGAGGAAGAGAGACAACAAGAGGGAGAGGAAGAGAGACAACAAGAGGGAGAGGAAGAGAGACAGCAAGAGGGAGAGGAAGAGAGACAGCAAGAGGGAGAGGAAGAGAGACAGCAAGAGGGAGAGGAAGAGAGACAACAAGAGGGAGAGGAAGAGAGACAACAAGAGGGAGAGGAAGAGAGACAACAAGAGGGAGAGGAAGAGAGACAACAAGAGGGAGAGGAAGAGAGACAGCAAGAGGGAGAGGAAGAGAGACAGCAAGAGGGAGAGGAAGAGAGACAGCAAGAGGGAGAGGAAGAGAGACAGCAAGAGGGAGAGGAAGAGAGACAACAAGAGGGAGAGGAAGAGAGACAACAAGAGGGAGAGGAAGAGAGACAGCAAGAGGGAGAGGAAGAGAGACAGCAAGAGGGAGAGGAAGAGAGACAACAAGAGGGAGAGGAAGAGAGACAACAAGAGGGAGAGGAAGAGAGACAACAAGAGGGAGAGGAAGAGAGACAGCAAGAGGGAGAGGAAGAGAGACAGCAAGAGGGAGAGGAAGAGAGACAGCAAGAGGGAGAGGAAGAGAGACAGCAAGAGGGAGAGGAAGAGAGACAGCAAGAGGGAGAGGAAGAGAGACAGCAAGAGGGAGAGGAAGAGAGAGAGCAAGAGGGAGAGGAAGAGAGACAACAATAGGGAGAGGAAGAGAGACAGCAAGAGGGAGAGGAAGAGAGACAACAATAGGGAGAGGAAGAGAGACAACAAGAGGGAGAGGAAGAGAGACAGCAAGAGGGAGAGGAAGAGAGACAACAAGAGGGAGAGGAAGAGAGACAGCAAGAGGGAGAGGAAGAGAGACAACAATAGGGAGAGGAAGAGAGACAACAAGAGGGAGAGGAAGAGAGACAGCAAGAGGGAGAGGAAGAGAGACAACAAGAGGGAGAGGAAGAGAGACAGCAAGAGGGAGAGGAAGAGAGACAGCAAGAGGGAGAGGAAGAGAGACAGCAAGAGGGAGAGGAAGAGAGACAACAATAGGGAGAGGAAGAGAGACAGCAAGAGGGAGAGGAAGAGAGACAGCAAGAGGGAGAGGAAGAGAGACAGCAAGAGGGAGAGGAAGAGAGACAGCAAGAGGGAGAGGAAGAGAGACAGCAAGAGGGAGAGGAAGAGAGACAACAAGAGGGAGAGGAAGAGAGACAACAAGAGGGAGAGGAAGAGAAACAACAAGAGGGAGAGGAAGAGAGACAACAAGAGGGAGAGGAAGAGAGACAACAAGAGGGAGAGGAAGAGAGACAGCAAGAGGGAGAGGAAGAGAGACAGCAAGAGGGAGAGGAAGAGAGACAGCAAGAGGGAGAGGGAGAGATAGCAAGAGGGAGAGGAAGAGAGACAACAATAGGGAGAGGAAGAGAGACAGCAAGAGGGAGAGGAAGAGAGACAACAATAGGGAGAGGAAGAGAGACAGCAAGAGGGAGAGGAAGAGAGACAGCAAGAGGGAGAGGAAGAGAGACAGCAAGAAGGAGAGGAAGAAACCCGAGAGCTCCTGGGCAAGGAGCCCGTCAGAGAGGTAGGCAGCAGAGAGAGGGAGGTAGACAGCAGAGAGAGGGAGGCAGGCAGCAGAGAGAGGGAGGTAGACAGCAGAGAGAGGGAGGCAGGCAGCAGAGAGAGGGAGGCAGACAGCAGAGAGAGGGAGACAGACAGCAGAGAGAGGGAGGTAGACAGCAGAGAGAGGGAGGTAGACAGCAGAGAGGGGAGGCAGACAGCAGAGAGAGGGAGGTAGACAGCAGAGAGAGGAGGTAGACAGCAGAGAGAGGGAGGCAGACAGCAGAGAGAGAGGTAGACAGCAGAGAGAGGGAGGTAGACAGCAGAGAGAGGGAGGTAGACAGCAGAGAGAGGGAGGCAGACAGCAGAGAGAGGGAGGCAGACAGCAGAGAGAGGGAGGTAGACAGCAGAGAGAGGGAGGTAGACAGCAGATAGAGGGAGGTAAGACAGCAGAGAGAGGGAGGTAGACAGCAGAGAGAGGGAGGCAGGCAGCAGAGAGAGGGAGGCAGACAGCAGAGAGAGGGAGACAGACAGCAGAGAGAGGGAGGTAGACAGCAGAGAGAGGGAGGTAGACAGCAGAGAGAGGGAGGCAGACAGCAGAGAGAGGGAGGTAGACAGCAGAGAGAGGGAGGTAGACAGCAGAGAGAGGGAGGCAGACAGCAGAGAGAGAGAGGTAGACAGCAGAGAGAGGGAGGTAGACAGCAGAGAGAGGGAGGTAGACAGCAGAGAGAGGGAGGCAGACAGCAGAGAGAGGGAGGCAGACAGCAGAGAGAGGGAGGTAGACAGCAGAGAGAGGGAGGTAGACAGCAGATAGAGGGAGGTAAGACAGCAGAGAGAGGGAGGGAGGTAGACAGCAGAGAGAGGGAGGTAGACAGCAGATAGAGGGAGGTAAGACAGCAGAGAGAGGGAGGGAGGTAGACAGCAGAGAGAGGGAGGTAGACAGCAGAGAGAGGGAAGTAGACAGCAGAGGGAGGTAGACAGCAGAGAGAGGGAGGCAGACAGCAGAGAGAGGGAGGCAGACAGCAGAGAGAGGGAGGTAGACAGCAGAGAGAGGGAAGTAGACAGCAGAGGGAAGTAGACAGCAGAGAGAGGGAGGCAGACAGCAGAGAGAGGGAGGCAGACAGCAGAGAGAGGGAGGTAGACAGCAGAGAGAGGGAGGTAGACAGCAGAGAGAGGGAGGCAGACAGCAGAGAGAGGTAGGCAGACAGCAGAGAGAGGGAGGTAGACAGCAGAGAGAGTAAAGTAGACAGCAGAGAGAGGGAGGTAGACAGCAGAGAGAGGGAGGTAGACAGCAGAGAGAGGGAGGTAGACAGCAGAGAGAGGGAGGCAGACAGCAGAGAGAGGGAGGCAGACAGCAGAGAGAGGGAGGCAGACAGCAGAGAGAGGGAGGCAGACAGCAGAGAGAGGAGGCAGACAGCAGAGAGAGGGAGGCAGACAGCAGAGAGGGAGGCAGACAGCAGAGAAAGGGAGACAGACAGCAGAGAGAGGGAGGTAGACAGCAGAGAGAGGGAGGCAGACAGCAGAGAGAGGTAGGCAGACAGCAGAGAGAGGGAGGTAGACAGCAGAGAGAGTAAAGTAGACAGCAGAGAGAGGGAGGTAGACAGCAGAGAGAGGGAGGTAGACAGCAGAGAGAGGGAGGTAGACAGCAGAGAGAGTAAAGTAGACAGCAGAGAGAGGGAGGCAGACAGCAGAGAGAGGGAGGCAGACAGCAGAGAGAGGGAGACAGACAGCAGAGAGAGGGAGACAGACAGCAGAGAGAGGGAGGTAGACAGCAGAGAGAGGGAAGTAGACAGCAGAGGGAAGTAGACAGCAGAGAGAGGGAGGCAGACAGCAGAGAGAGGGAGGCAGACAGCAGAGAGAGGGAGGTAGACAGAAGAGAGAGGGAGGTAGACAGCAGAGAGAGGGAGGCAGACAGCAGAGAGAGGTAGGCAGACAGCAGAGAGAGGGAGGTAGACAGCAGAGAGAGTAAAGTAGACAGCAGAGAGAGGGAGGTAGACAGCAGAGAGAGGGAGGTAGACAGCAGAGAGAGGGAGGTAGACAGCAGAGAGAGGGAGGCAGACAGCAGAGAGGGAGGCAGACAGCAGAGAGAGGGAGGCAGACAGCAGAGAGAGGGAGGCAGACAGCAGAGAGAGGGAGGCAGACAGCAGAGAGAGGAGGTAGACAGCAGAGAGAGTAAAGTAGACAGCAGAGAGATGGAGGTAGACAGCAGAGAGAGGGAGGCAGACAGCAGAGAGAGGGAGGCAGACAGCAGAGAGAGGAGGCAGACAGCAGAGAGAGGAGACAGACAGCAGAGAGAGGGAGGCAGACAGCAGAGAGAGGGAGGCAGACAGCAGAGAGAGGGAGACAGACAGCAGAGAGAGGGAGGCAGACAGCAGAGAGAGGGAGGCAGACAGCAGAGAGAGTAAAGTAGACAGCAGAGAGATGGAGGTAGACAGCAGAGAGAGGAGGCAGACAGCAGAGAGAGGAGGCAGACAGCAGAGAGAGGGAGGCAGACAGCAGAGAGAGGGAGGCAGACAGCAGAGAGGGAGGCAGACAGCAGAGAGAGGAGGCAGACAGCAGAGAGAGGGAGGCAGACAGCAGAGAGAGGGAGGCAGACAGCAGAGAAAGGGAGACAGACAGCAGAGAGAGGGAGACAGACAGCAGAGAGAGGGAGGCAGACAGCAGAGAGAGGGAGGTAGACAGCAGAGAGAGGGAGGTAGACAGCAGAGAGAGGGAGGCAGACAGCAGAGAGAGGGAGGTAGACAGCAGAGAGAGTAAAGTAGACAGCAGAGAGAGGGAGGTAGACAGCAGAGAGAGGGAGGCAGACAGCAGAGAGAGGGAGGCAGACAGCAGAGAGAGGGAGGCAGACAGCAGAGAGAGGGAGACAGACAGCAGAGAGAGGGAGACAGACAGCAGAGAGAGGGAGGTAGACAGCAGAGAGAGGGAAGTAGACAGCAGAGGGAAGTAGACAGCAGAGAGAGGGAGGCAGACAGCAGAGAGAGGGAGGCAGACAGCAGAGAGAGGGAGGTAGACAGAAGAGAGAGGGAGGTAGACAGCAGAGAGAGGAGGCAGACAGCAGAGAGAGGTAGGCAGACAGCAGAGAGAGGGAGGTAGACAGCAGAGAGAGTAAAGTAGACAGCAGAGAGATGGAGGTAGACAGCAGAGAGAGGGAGGCAGACAGCAGAGAGAGGGAGGCAGACAGCAGAGAGAGGGAGGCAGACAGCAGAGAGAGGGAGGTAGACAGAAGAGAGAGGGAGGTAGACAGCAGAGAGAGGGAGGCAGACAGCAGAGAGAGGTAGGCAGACAGCAGAGAGAGGGAGGTAGACAGCAGAGAGAGTAAAGTAGACAGCAGAGAGAGGGAGGTAGACAGCAGAGAGAGGGAGGTAGACAGCAGAGAGAGGGAGGTAGACAGCAGAGAGAGGGAGGCAGACAGCAGAGAGAGGGAGGCAGACAGCAGAGAGAGGGAGGCAGACAGCAGAGAGAGGGAGGCAGACAGCAGAGAGAGGGAGGTAGACAGCAGAGAGAGTAAAGTAGACAGCAGAGAGATGGAGGTAGACAGCAGAGAGAGGGAGGCAGACAGCAGAGAGAGGGAGGCAGACAGCAGAGAGAGGGAGGCAGACAGCAGAGAGAGGGAGACAGACAGCAGAGAGAGGGAGGCAGACAGCAGAGAGAGGGAGGCAGACAGCAGAGAGAGGGAGACAGACAGCAGAGAGAGGGAGGCAGACAGCAGAGAGAGGGAGGTAGACAGCAGAGAGAGGGAGGTAGACAGCAGAGAGAGGGAGGCAGACAGCAGAGAGAGGGAGGCAGACAGCAGAGAGAGGAAGGCAGACAGCAGAGAGAGGGAGGCAGACAGCAGAGAGAGGGAGACAGACAGCAGAGAGAGGGAGGCAGACAGCAGAGAGAGGGAGGCAGACAGCAGAGAGAGGGAGACAGACAACAGAGAGAGGGAGGCAGACAGAGAGAGGGAGGCAGACAGCAGAGGACCATGTGCTAAACCGAGGTCTTACCATGGCAGAGGCAGCAGATTATTTCTCCCCAATCAGAAAAGATTGACTGCTAATTCTTTCATGAGAACATTTCGCCAAGAAAAACATCTGCAGGATATTGACTCTGCTTTACAATTACATTTAGAGGCAATTACACATGTGATCCGTTTCAAGCGTTTGTAAATGTTGTCTTTATCAAAATGCGTTTTCTTTGACCTTCTGGAACATATGAACTTTCATGTGCCTCAATAACAAAGTTAAATGCCATCTGTAAATACGAATACAATAGTTAAATTACGAGTTCAGCCATGGAAACATACAGGACCCCTTCCGCTGTCCATGATTGGCTGAGATCATTTATGTTCTGGACATGCCGAGAAAACAAGTTCTGATTGGTCTGCCATGTAGCATGTTTCTGTCGATAACATGTACTGCTCAGTGTGTGTGGATCATGTTTTCTACTGTGGTTCTTTTTGAAAGATCTCATGAAGAACTGAACAAGTTGGGAAGGACGACTTACTGGGGTGTCATGTTGACTCTCTCTGACACTGAAAATGAATCAGTCAACGAGGAAATCCCTGATTTTAGGTAAATATAGATTTTCTGTAATGTTGTTGGGGTAATGTAAGTGTTTTGCCAAATGTGAAAATGGTGAAAATGGTGAAAATGGTGAATATTACTTTGAGTTATTCTAAGGGTGACCTCTCCTCTCCACCCCCCTGCTCCTCTCTCCTCTCCTCTCCATCCCCTGCTCCTCTCTCCTCTCCTCTCCACCCCCCTGCTCCTCTCTCCTCTCCTCTCCACCCCCTGCTCCTCTCTCCTCTCCTCTCCATCCCCTGCTCCTCTCTCCTCTCCTCTCCATCCCCCTGCTCCTCTCTCCTCTACTCTCCATCCCCCTGCTCCTCTCTCCTCTCCTCTCCATCCCCTTGCTCCTCTCTCCTCTCCTCTCCATCCCCCTGCTCCTCTCTCCTCTCCTCTCCATCCCCCTGCTCCTCTCTCCTCTCCTCTCCATCCCCCTGCTCCTCTCTCCTCTCCTCTCCATCCCCCTGCTCTCCTCTCCTCTCCATCCCCCTGCTCTCCTCTCCTCTCCATCCCACTGCTCCTCTCTCCTCTCCATCCCCCTGCTCATCTCTCCTCCCCATCCCCCTGCTCCTCTCTCCTCTCAATCCCCCTGCTCATCTCTCCTCTCCTCTCCATCCCACTGCTCCTCTCTTCTCTCCTCCCCTCTCCATCCCCCTGCTCATCTCTCCTCTCCATCCCCCTGCTCATCTCTCCTCTCCATCCCCCTGCTCCTCTCTCCTCTCCTCTCCATCCCACTGCTCCTCTCTCCTCTCCATCCCCCTGCTCATCTCTCCTCCCCATCCCCCTGCTCCTCTCTCCTCTCCATCCCCCTGCTCCTCTCTCCTCTCCATCCCCCTGCTCATCTCTCCTCTCCATCCCCCTGCTCATCTCTCCTCTCCATCCCCCTGCTCATCTCTCCTCCCCATCCCCCCTGCTCCTCTCTCCTCTCCTCTCCTCTCCATCCCCCTGCTCCTCTCTCCTCTCCTCTCCTCTCCATCCCCCTGCTCCTCTCTCCTCTCATCTCCATCCCACTGCTCCTCTCTCCTCTCCATCCCCCTGCTCATCTCTCCTCCCCATCCCCCTGCTCCTCTCTCCTCCCCATCCCCCTGCTCCTCTCTCCTCTCCATCCCCCTGCTCATCTCTCCTCTCCATCCCCCTGCTCATCTCTCCTCTCCATCCCCCTGCTCATCTCTCCTCCCCATCCCCCTGCTATTCTCTCCTCTCCATCCCCCCTGCTCCCCTCTCCTCTCCTCTCCATCCCCCTGCTCCTCTCTCATCTCCTCTCCTCTCCATCCCCCTGCTCCTCTCTCCTCTCCTGCCCATCCCCCTGCTCCTCTCTCCTCTCCTCTCCTCTCCATCCCCCCTGCTCCTCTCTCCTCCCCTCTCCATCCCCCTGCTCCTCTCTCCTCTCCTCTCCATTCCCCCTGCTGCTCTCTCCTCTCCTCTCCTCTCCATCCCCATGCTCCTCTCTCCTCTCCTCTCCATCCCCCCTGCTCCTCTCTACTCCCCTCTCCATCCCCCTGCTCCTCTCTCCTCCCCTCTCCATCCCCCCTGCTCCTCTCTCCTCCCCTCTCCATCCCCCTGCTCCTCTCTCCTCTCCTCTCCATCCCCTGCTCCTCTCTCCTCCCCTCTCCATCCCCCCTGCTCCTCTCTCCTCCCCTCTCCATCCCCCTGCTCCTCTCTCCTCCCCTCTCTTTCCCCCTGCTCCTCTCTCCTCTCCTCTCCATCCCCCTGCTCTTCTCTCCTCTCCATCCCCCTGCTCCTCTCTCCTCTCCTCCCCATCCCCCTGCTCCTCTCTCCTCTCCTCTCCACCCCCCTGCTCCTCTCTCCTCTCCTCTCCCATCCCCCTGCTCCTCTCCTCTCCATCCCCCTGCTCCTCTCTCCTCTCCTCTCCATCCCCCTGCTCCTCTCTCCTCTCCTCTCCATCCCCTGCTCATCTCTCCTCTCCTCTCCTCTCCGTCCCCCCGCTCCTCTCTCCTCCCCTCTCCATCCCCCCTGATCCTCTCTCGTCCCCTCTCCATCCCCTGCTCCTCTTTCCTCTCCTCTCCATACCCCTGCTCCTCTCTCCTCTCCATCCACCTGCTCCTCTCTCCTCTCCTCTCCACCCCCTGCTCCTCTCTCCTCTCCATTCCCCTGCTCCTCTCTCCTCTCCATCCCCCTGCTCCTCTCTCCTCTCCTCTCCACCCCCTGCTCCTCTCCCCTCTCCTCTCCATCCCCCTGCTCCTCTCTCCTCTCCATCCCCCTGCTCCTCTCTCCTCTCCATCCCCCTGCTCATTTCTTCTCTCCATCCCCCTGCTCCTCTCTCCTCTCCTCTCCACCCCCTGCTCCTCTCTACTCTCCATTCCCCTGCTCCTCTCTCCTCTCCATCCCCATGCTCCTCTCTCCTCTCCTCTCCTCTCCACCCCCCTGCTCCTCTCTCCTCTCCATCCCCCTGCTCCTCTCTCCTCTCTTCTCCTCTCCACCCCCTGCTCCTCTCTCCTCTCCATCCCCCTGCTCCTCTCTCCTCTCTCCTCTCCATCCCCCTGCTCCTCTCTCCTCTCCTCTCCACCCCCCTGCTCCTCTCTCCTCTCCTCTCCACCCCCCTGCTCCTCTCTCCTCTCGTCTCCTCTCCACCCCCCTGCTCCTCTCTCCTCTCATCTCCTCTCCATCCCCCTGCTCTTCTCTCCTCTCCTCTCCACTCCATCCCCCTGCTCCTCTCTCCTCTCCATCCCCCTGCTCCTCTCTCCTCTCCTCTCCATCCCCCTGCTCCTCTCTCCTCTCATCTCCATCCCCCTGCTCCTCTCTCATCTCCTCCCCATCCCCCTGCTCCTCTCTTCTCCCCATCCCCCTGCTCCTCTCTCCTCCCCATCCCCCTGCTCCTCTCTCCTCCCCATCTCCCTGCTCCTCTCTCCTCTCCATCCCCCTGCTCCTCTCTCCTCTCCTCCCCATCCCCCTGCTCCTCTCTCCTCTCCTCCCCATCCCCCTGCTCCTCTCTCCTCTCCTCTCCATCCCCCTGCTCCTCTCTCCTCTCCATCCCCCTGCTCCTCTCTCCTCTCCTCTCCATCCCCCTGCTCCTCTCTCCTCTCCTCTCCATCCCCCTGCTCCTCTCTCATCTCCTCCCCATCCCCCTGCTCCTCTCTTCTCCCCATCCCCCTGCTCCTCTCTCCTCCCCATCCCCCTGCTCCTCTCTCCTCCCCATCTCCCTGCTCCTCTCTCCTCTCCATCCCCCTGCTCCTCTCTCCTCTCCTCCCCATCCCCCTGCTCCTCTCTCCTCTCCCTCCCCATCCCCCTGCTCCTCTCTCCTCTCCTCTCCATCCCCCTGCTCCTCTCTCCTCTCCATCCCCCTGCTCATCTCTCCTCTCCATCCCCAAGCTCATCTCTCCTCTCCACCCCCTGCTCCTCTCTCCTATCCTCTCCTCTCCTCTCCATCCCCCATGCTCCTCTCTCCTCTCCTCTCCATTCCCCCTGCTCCTCTCTCCTCTCCTCTCCATCCCCCCTGCTCCTCTCTCCTCTCCTCTCCATCCCACCTGCTCCTCTCTCCTCTCTCCTCTCCATCCCCCCTGTTCCTCTCTGCTCTCCTCTCCGCTCCTCTCCTCTCCACCCCCTGCTTCTCTCTCATCTCCTCTCCTCTCCTCTCCTCTCCTCTCCATCCCCCTGCTCCTCTCTCCTCTCCTCTCCATCCCACCTGCTCCTCTCCTCTCCATCCCCCCTGCTCCTTTCCTCTCCTCTCCATCCCCCTGCTCCTCTCTCCTCTCCACCCCCTGCTCCTCTCTCCTCTCCACCCCCCTGCTCCTTTCTCCTCTCCATCTCCTCTCCTCTCCTCTCCCTCTTCCTCTTCCTCTTCCTCTCCTCTCCTCCCCCCCTGCTACACACTGACTAAGGGTAAGTAGCAACAGATTGCTGACCTATCACTTCTGACCACAGAACATCGGACGTCATTTTACTACTACTGTTCTACCAGCTGATGTTCTACTGTTCTACTGGCTGTTGTTCTACTATCTAGCAGCTGATGTTCAACTGTTCTACTGGCTGATGTTCTACTATCTAGCAGCTGATGTTCAACTGTTCTACTGGCTGATGTTCTAATGTTCTACTGTCTGATGTTACTACTGGTCTACTGTCTACTGGCTGATGTTCTACTGTCTACTGGCTGATGTTCTACTGTCTACTGGCTGATGTTCTACTGTCTACTGGCTGATGTTCTCATGTTCTACTGTCTGATGTTACTACTGTTCTACTGTCTGATGTTACTACTGGTCTACTGTCTACTGGCTGATGTTCTACTATCTACTGGCTGATGTTCTACTGTTCTACTGGCTGTTGTTCTACTGTTCTACTGGCTGATGTTACTACTGTTCTAATGGCTGATGTTACTACTGTTCTACTGGCTGATGTTCTGCTGTTCTACTGGCTGATGTTCTACTATCTACTGGCTGATGTTACTACTGTTCTACTGGCTGATGTTCTACTATCTACTGGCTGATGTTCTACTATCTACTGGCTGATGTTACTACTGTTCTACTGGCTGATGTTACTACTGTTCTTCTGGCTGATGTTACTACTGTTCTACTGGCTGATGTTCTACTGTTCTACTGGCTGATGTTCTACTGTTCTACTGGCTGATGTTACTACTGTTCTACTGGCTGATGTTACTACTGTTCTACTGGCTGATGTTACTACTGTTCTACTGGCTGATGTTACTACTGTTCTACTGGCTGATGTTACTACTGTTCTACTGTCTGATGTTACTACTGGTCTACTGTCTACTGGCTGATGTTCTACTGTCTACTGGCTGATGTTCTACTGTCTACTAGCTGATGTTCTACTATCTACTGGCTGATGTTACTACTGTTCTTCTGGCTGATGTTACCACTGTTCTACTGGCTGATGTTCTACTATCTACTGGCTGATGTTCTACTGTTCTACTGGCTGATGTTACTACTGTTCTACTGGCTGATGTTACTACTGTTCTACTGGCTGATGTTACTACTGTTCTACTGGCTGATGTTCTGCTGTTCTACTGGCTGATGTTACTACTGTTCTACTGTCTGATGTTCTACTATCTACTGGCTGATGTTCTACTGTTCTACTGGTTGATGTTACTACTGTTCTACTGGCTGATGTTACTACTGTTCTATTGGCTGATGTTACTACTGTTCTACTGGCTGATGTTACTACTGTTCTACTGGCTGATGTTACTACTGTTCTACTGGCTGATGTTACTACTGTTCTACTGGCTGTTGTTCTACTGTTCTACTGGCTGATGTTACTACTGTTCTAATGGCTGATGTTACTACTGTTCTACTGGCTGATGTTCTGCTGTTCTACTGGCTGATGTTCTACTATCTACTGGCTGATGTTACTACTGTTCTACTGGCTGATGTTACTACTGTTCTACTGGCTGATGTTTCTACTGTTCTACTGGCTGATGTTCTACTATCTACTGGCTGATGTTACTACTGTTCTTCTGGCTGAAGTTACTACTGTTCTACTGGCTGATGTTCTACTATCTACTGGCTGATGTTCTACTATCTACTGGCTGATGTTCTGCTGTTCTACTGGCTGATGTTCTACTATCTACTGGCTGATGTTACTACTGTTCTACTGGCTGATGTTACTACTGTTCTACTGGCTGATGTTTCTACTGTTCTACTGGCTGATGTTCTACTATCTACTGGCTGATGTTACTACTGTTCTTCTGGCTGATGTTACTACTGTTCTACTGGCTGATGTTCTACTATCTACTGGCTGATGTTACTACTGTTCTTCTGGCTGATGTTACTACTGTTCTACTGGCTGATGTTCTACTATCTACTGGCTGATGTTACTACTGTTCTACTGGCTGATGTTCTACTGTTCTACTGGCTGATGTTACTACTGTTCTTCTGGCTGATGTTACTACTGTTCTACTGGCTGATGTTACTACTGTTCTACTGGCTGATGTTACTACTGTTCTACTGTCTGATGTTACTACTGTTCTTCTGGCTGATGTTACTACTGTTCTACTGGCTGATGTTACTACTGTTCTACTGGCTGATGTTACTACTGTTCTACTGGCTGATGTTACTACTGTTCTACTGGCTGATGTT
Source organism: Oncorhynchus masou masou (assembly GCF_036934945.1). Classification (NCBI taxonomy): domain Eukaryota; kingdom Metazoa; phylum Chordata; class Actinopteri; order Salmoniformes; family Salmonidae; genus Oncorhynchus; species Oncorhynchus masou. The sequence continues at coordinate 92,624,342 of NC_088243.1, read as the reverse complement.
ACTACTGTTCTACTGTCTGATATTACTACTGTTCTACTGGCTGACGTTACTACTGTTCTACTGGCTGACGTTACTAATGTTCTACTGGCTGATGTTACTACTGTTCTACTGGCTGTGGTTCTACTATCTACTGGCTGATGTTACTACTGTCTTGTAAGTCGCTCTGGATAAGAGCGTCTGCTAAATGACTTAAATGTTAAATGTAATGTAAATGTTCTACTGTTCTACTGGCTGATGTTACAACTGTTCTACTGTTCTACTGGCTGATGTTACCACTGTTCTACTGTTATGCTGGCTGATGTTACTACTGTTCTTCTGTTCTACTGGCTGATGTTACCACTGTTCTACTGTTCTACTGGCTGATGTTACTACTGTTCTACTGTCTGATGTTACTACTGTTCTACTGGCTGATGTTACTACTGTTCTACTGGCTGATGTTACTACTGTTCTACTGGCTGATGTTACTACTGTTCTACTGGCTGATGTTACTACTGTTCTACTGGCTGATGTTCTGCTGTTCTACTGGCTGATGTTCTACTGTTCTACTGGCTGATGTTCTACTGTTCTACTGGCTGATGTTACTACTGTTCTTCTGGCTGATGTTACTACTGTTCTACTGGCTGATGTTCTGCTGTTCTACTGGCTGATGTTCTACTGTTCTACTGGCTGATGTTCTACTGTTCTACTGACTGATGTTACTACTGTTCTACTGGCTGATGTTACTACTGTTCTACTGGCTGATGTTACTACTGTTCTTCTGGCTGATGTTACTACTGTTCTACTGGCTGATGTTACTACTGTTCTACTGGCTGATGTTCTGCTGTTCTACTGGCTGATGTTCTACTGTTCTACTGGCTGATGTTCTACTGTTCTACTGTTCTACTGGCTGATGTTACTACTGTTCTACTGGCTGATGTTACTACTGTTCTACTGGCTGATGTTACTACTGTTCTACTGTCTGATGTTACTACTGTTCTACTGGCTGACGTTACTACTCTTCTACTGGCTGACGTTACTACTGTTCTACTGGCTGATGTTACTACTGTTCTACTGGCTGATGTTACTACTGTTCTACTGTCTGATGTTACTACTGTTCTTCTGGCTGATGTTACTACTGTTCTACTGGCTGATGTTACTACTGTTCTACTGGCTGATGTTACTACTGTTCTACTGGCTGATGTTACTACTGTTCTACTGGCTGATGTTACTACTGTTCTACTGGCTGATGTTACTACTGTTCTACTGGCTGACGTTACTACTGTTCTACTGGCTGACGTTACTAATGTTCTACTGGCTGATGTTACTACTGTTCTACTGGCTGATGTTCTACTATCTACTGGCTGATGTTACTACTGTTCTACTGTTCTACTGGCTGATGTTACAACTGTTCTACTGTTCTACTGGCTGATGTTACAACTGTTCTACTGTTCTACTGGCTGATGTTACCACTGTTCTACTGTTCTACTGGCTGATGTTACTACTGTTCTACTGTCTGATGTTACTACTGTTCTACTGGCTGATGTTACTACTGTTCTACTGGCTGATGTTACTACTGTTCTACTGGCTGATGTTACTACTGTTCTACTGGCTGATGTTACTACTGTTCTACTGGCTGATGTTCTACTGTTCTACTGGCTGATGTTCTACTGTTCTACTGGCTGATGTTACTACTGTTCTACTGGCTGATGTTACTAGTGTTCTACTGGCTGATGTTACTACTGTTCTTCTGGCTGATGTTACTACTGTTCTACTGGCTGATGTTCTGCTGTTCTACTGGCTGATGTTCTACTGTTCTACTGGCTGATGTTCTACTGTTCTACTGACTGATGTTACTACTGTTCTACTGGCTGATGTTACTACTGTTCTTCTGGCTGATGTTACTACTGTTCTACTGGCTGATGTTACTACTGTTCTACTGGCTGATGTTACTACTGTTCTACTGGCTGATGTTACTACTGTTCTACTGGCTGATGTTACTACTGTTCTACTGTCTGATATTACTACTGTTCTACTGGCTGACGTTACTACTGTTCTACTGGCTGACGTTACTAATGTTCTACTGGCTGATGTTACTACTGTTCTACTGGCTGATGTTCTACTATCTACTGGCTGATGTTACTACTGTTCTACTGTTCTACTGGCTGATGTTACAACTGTTCTACTGTTCTACTGGCTGATGTTACCACTGTTCTACTGTTATGCTGGCTGATGTTACTACTGTTCTACTGTTCTACTGGCTGATGTTACCACTGTTCTACTGTTCTACTGGCTGATGTTACTACTGTTCTACTGTCTGATGTTACTACTGTTCTACTGGCTGATGTTACTACTGTTCTACTGGCTGATGTTACTACTGTTCTACTGGCTGATGTTACTACTGTTCTACTGGCTGATGTTACTACTGTTCTACTGGCTGATGTTCTGCTGTTCTACTGGCTGATGTTCTACTGTTCTACTGGCTGATGTTCTACTGTTCTACTGGCTGATGTTACTACTGTTCTACTGGCTGATGTTACTACTGTTCTACTGGCTGATGTTACTACTGTTCTTCTGGCTGATGTTACTACTGTTCTACTGGCTGATGTTCTGCTGTTCTACTACTGTTCTACTGGCTGATGTTCTACTGTTCTACTGTTCTACTGCTGATGTTACTACTGTTCTACTGGCTGATGTTACTACTGTTCTACTGGCTGATGTTACTACTGTTCTACTGGCTGATGTTACTACTGTTCTACTGGCTGATGTTACTACTGTTCTACTGGCTGATGTTACTACTGTTCTACTGGCTGATGTTACTACTGTTCTACTGTTCTTCTGCTGATGTTACTACTGTTCTACTGGCTGATGTTACTACTGTTCTACTGGCTGATGTTACTACTGTTCTACTGGCTGATGTTACTACTGTTCTACTGGCTGACTACTGTTCTACTGGCTGATGTTACTACTGTTCTACTGGCTGACTGTTCTACTGGCTGATGTTACTACTGTTCTACTGTTCTACTGGCTGATGTTACTACTGTTCTACTGGCTGATCTACTGCTGATGTTACTACTGTTCTACTGTTCTACTGATGTTACTACTGTTCTACTGTTCTACTGCTGATGTTACTACTGTTCTACTGTGATGTTACTACTGTTCTACTGGCTGATGTTACTACTGTTCTACTGGCTCTGATGTTATGTTACTACTGTTCTACTGGCTGATGTTACTACTGTTGTTACTACTGTTCTACTGGCTGATGTTACTACTGTTCTACTGGCTGATGTTACTACTGTTCTACTGGCTGATGTTCTACTGCTGGCTGATGTTACTACTGTTCTACTGGTTCTGATGTTACTAGTGTTCTACTGGCTGATGTTACTACTGTTCTTCTGGCTGATGTTACTACTGTTCTACTGGCTGATGTTCTACTGTTCTACTGGCTGATGTTACTACTGTTCTACTGGCTGATGTTCTACTGTTCTACTGGCTGATGTTACTACTGTTCTACTGGCTGATGTTACTACTGTTCTACTGGCTGATGTTACTACTGTTCTACTGGCTGATGTTACTACTGTTCTACTGGCTGATGTTACTACTGTTCTTCTGGCTGATGTTACTACTGTTCTACTGGCTGATGTTCTGCTGTTCTACTGGCTGATGTTCTACTGTTCTACTGGCTGACGTTCTACTGTTCTACTGACTGATGTTACTACTGTTCTACTGGCTGATGTTACTACTGTTCTACTGGCTGATGTTACTACTGTTCTACTGTCTGATGTTACTACTGTTCTACTGGCTGACGTTACTACTGTTCTACTGGCTGACGTTACTACTGTTCTACTGGCTGATGTTACTACTGTTCTACTGGCTGATGTTACTACTGTTCTACTGTCTGATGTTACTACTGTTCTACTGGCTGATGTTACTACTGTTCTACTGGCTGATGTTACTACTGTTCTACTGGCTGATGTTACTACTGTTCTACTGGCTGATGTTACTACTGTTCTACTGGCTGATGTTACTACTGTTCTACTGGCTGATGTTACTACTGTTCTACTGGCTGACGTTACTAATGTTCTACTGGCTGATGTTACTACTGTTCTACTGGCTGATGTTCTACTATCTACTGGCTGATGTTACTACTGTTCTACTGTTCTACTGGCTGATGTTACAACTGTTCTACTGTTCTACTGGCTGATGTTACCACTGTTCTACTGTTATGCTGGCTGATGTTACTACTGTTCTACTGTTCTACTGGCTGATGTTACTACTGTTCTACTGTCTGATGTTACTACTGTTCTACTGGCTGATGTTACTACTGTTCTACTGGCTGATGTTACTACTGTTCTACTGGCTGATGTTACTACTGTTCTACTGGCTGATGTTACTACTGTTCTACTGGCTGATGTTCTACTGTTCTACTGGCTGATGTTCTACTGTTCTATGTTACTACTGTTCTACTGGCTGATGTTACTAGTGTTCTACTGGCTGATGTTACTACTGTTCTTCTGGCTGATGTTACTACTGTTCTACTGGCTGATGTTCTGCTGTTCTACTGGCTGATGTTCTACTGTTCTACTGGCTGATGTTCTACTGTTCTACTGACTGATGTTACTACTGTTCTACTGGCTGATGTTACTACTGTTCTTCTGGCTGATGTTACTACTGTTCTACTGGCTGATGTTACTACTGTTCTACTGGCTGATGTTACTACTGTTCTACTGGCTGATGTTACTACTGTTCTACTGGCTGATGTTACTACTGTTCTACTGTCTGATATTACTACTGTTCTACTGGCTGATGTTACTACTGTTCTACTGGCTGATGTTACTAATGTTCTACTGGCTGATGTTACTACTGTTCTACTGGCTGATGTTCTACTATCTACTGGCTGATGTTACTACTGTTCTACTGTTCTACTGGCTGATGTTACAACTGTTCTACTGTTCTACTGGCTGATGTTACCACTGTTCTACTGTTATGCTGGCTGATGTTACTGTTCTACTGTTCTACTGGCTGATGTTACCACTGTTCTACTGTTCTACTGGCTGATGTTACTACTGTTCTACTGTCTTACTACTGTTCTATGTTACTACTGTTCTACTGGCTGATGTTACTACTGTTCTACTGGCTGATGTTACTACTGTTCTACTGGCTGATGTTACTACTGTTCTACTGGCTGATGTTCTACTGTGATGTTCTACTGTTCTACTGGCTGATGTTACTACTGTTCTACTGGCTGATGTTACTACTGTTCTTCTGGCTGATGTTACTACTGTTCTACTGGCTGATGTTCTGCTGTTCTACTGGCTGATGTTCTACTGTTCTACTGGCTGATGTTCTACTGTTCTACTGACTGATGTTACTACTGTTCTACTGGCTGATGTTACTACTGTTCTACTGGCTGATGTTACTACTGTTCTTCTGGCTGATGTTACTACTGTTCTACTGGCTGATGTTACTACTGTTCTTCTGGCTGATGTTACTACTGTTCTACTGGCTGATGTTCTGCTGTTCTACTGGCTGATGTTCTACTGGCTGATGTTCTACTGTTCTACTGGCTGATGTTACTACTGTTCTACTGGCTGATGTTACTACTGTTCTACTGGCTGATGTTACTACTGTTCTTCTGGATGATGTTACTACTGTTCTACTGGCTGATGTTACTACTGTTCTACTGGCTGATGTTACTACTGTTCTACTGGCTGATGTTACTACTGTTCTACTGGCTGATGTTACTACTGTTCTACTGTCTGATGTTATTACTGTTCTTCTGGCTGATGTTACTACTGTTCTACTGGCTGATGTTACTACTGTTCTACTGGCTGATGTTACTACTGTTCTACTGTCTGATGTTACTAATGTTCTACTGGCTGATGTTACTACTGTTCTACTGTCTGATGTTACTACTGTTCTACTGGCTGATGTTACTACTGTTCTACTGGCTGATGTTACTACTGTTCTACTGGCTGATGTTACTACTGTTCTACTGGCTGATGTTCTACTATCTACTGGCTGATGTTACTACTGTTCTACTGGCTGATGTTACTACTGTTCTTCTGGCTGATGTTACTACTGTTCTACTGGCTGATGTTACTACTGTTCTACTGGCTGATGTTACTACTGTTCTACTGGCTGATGTTACTACTGTTCTACTGGCTGATGTTACTACTGTTCTTCTGGCTGATGTTACTACTGTTCTACTGGCTGATGTTACTACTGTTCTACTGGCTGATGTTACTACTGTTCTACTGGCTGATGTTACTACTGTTCTTCTGGCTGATGTTACTACTGTTCTACTGGCTGATGTTACTACTGTTCTACTGGCTGATGTTACTACTGTTCTACTGGCTGATGTTACTACTGTTCTACTGGCTGATGTTACTACTGTTCTACTGGCTGATGTTCTACTGTTCTACTGGCTGATGTTCTACTGTTCTACTGGCTGATGTTACTACTGTTCTACTGGCTGATGTTACTACTGTTCTACTGGCTGATGTTACTACTGTTCTTCTGGCTGATGTTACTACTGTTCTACTGGCTGATGTTCTGCTGTTCTACTGGCTGATGTTCTACTGTTCTACTGGCTGATGTTCTACTGTTCTACTGACTGATGTTACTACTGTTCTACTGGCTGATGTTACTACTGTTCTACTGGCTGATGTTACTACTGTTCTTCTGGCTGATGTTACTACTGTTCTACTGGCTGATGTTCTGCTGCTGTTCTACTGGCTGATGTTCTACTGTTCTACTGGCTGATGTTCTACTGTTCTACTGGCTGATGTTACTACTGTTCTACTGGCTGATGTTACTACTGTTCTACTGGCTGATGTTACTGTTCTACTGGCTGATGTTCTACTGGCTGATGTTCTACTGTTCTACTGGCTGATGTTACTACTGTTCTACTGGCTGATGTTACTACTGTTCTACTGGCTGATGTTACTACTGTTCTACTGGCTGATGTTTCTACTGTTCTACTGGCTGATGTTACTACTGTTCTACTGGCTGATGTTCTACTATCTACTGGCTGATGTTACTACTGTTCTACTGGCTGATGTTACTACTGTTCTTCTGGCTGATGTTACTACTGTTCTACTGGCTGATGTTACTACTGTTCTACTGGCTGATGTTACTACTGTTCTACTGGCTGATGTTACTACTGTTCTACTGGCTGATGTTACTACTGTTCTTCTGGCTGATGTTACTACTGTTCTACTGGCTGATGTTACTACTGTTCTACTGGCTGATGTTACTACTGTTCTACTGGCTGATGTTACTACTGTTCTTCTGGCTGATGTTACTACTGTTCTACTGGCTGATGTTACTACTGTTCTACTGGCTGATGTTACTACTGTTCTACTGGCTGATGTTACTACTGTTCTACTGGCTGATGTTACTACTGTTCTACTGGCTGATGTTCTACTGTTCTACTGGCTGATGTTCTACTGTTCTACTGGCTGATGTTACTACTGTTCTACTGGCTGATGTTACTACTGTTCTACTGGCTGATGTTACTACTGTTCTTCTGGCTGATGTTACTACTGTTCTACTGGCTGATGTTCTGCTGTTCTACTGGCTGATGTTCTACTGTTCTACTGGCTGATGTTCTACTGTTCTACTGACTGATGTTACTACTGTTCTACTGGCTGATGTTACTACTGTTCTACTGGCTGATGTTACTACTGTTCTTCTGGCTGATGTTACTACTGTTCTACTGGCTGATGTTCTGCTGTTCTACTGGCTGATGTTCTACTGTTCTACTGGCTGATGTTCTACTGTTCTACTGGCTGATGTTACTACTGTTCTACTGGCTGATGTTACTACTGTTCTACTGGCTGATGTTCTGCTGTTCTACTGGCTGATGTTCTACTGGCTGATGTTCTACTGTTCTACTGGCTGATGTTACTACTGTTCTACTGGCTGATGTTACTACTGTTCTACTGGCTGATGTTACTACTGTTCTATGTTACTACTGTTCTACTGGCTGATGTTACTACTGTTCTACTGGCTGATGTTACTACTGTCTACTGGCTGATGTTACTACTGTTCTACTGGCTGATGTTACTACTGTTCTACTGTCTGATGTTATTACTGTTCTTCTGGCTGATGTTACTACTGTTCTACTGGCTGATGTTACTACTGTTCTACTGGCTGATGTTACTACTGTTCTACTGGCTGATGTTACTACTGTTCTACTGGCTGATGTTACTACTGTTCTACTGTCTGATGTTACTACTGTTCTACTGGCTGATGTTACTACTGTTCTACTGGCTGATGTTACTACTGTTCTACTGGCTGATGTTACTACTGTTCTACTGGCTGATGTTCTACTGTCTACTGGCTGATGTTACTACTGTTCTACTGTTCTACTGGCTGATGTTACTACTGTTCTACTGTTCTACTGGCTGATGTTACTACTGTTCTACTGTTATGCTGGCCGATGTTACTACTGTTCTACTGTTCTACTGGCTGATGTTACCACTGTTCTACTGTTCTACTGGCTGATGTTACTACTGTTCTACTGTCTGATGTTACTACTGTTCTACTGGCTGATGTTACTACTGTTCTACTGGCTGATGTTACTACTGTTCTACTGGCTGATGTTCTGCTGTTCTACTGGCTGATGTTCTACTGTTCTACTGGCTGATGTTCTACTGTTCTACTGGCTGATGTTACTACTGTTCTATGTTACTACTGTTCTACTGGCTGATGTTACTACTGTTCTTCTGGCTGATGTTACTACTGTTCTACTGGCTGATGTTCTGCTGTTCTACTGGCTGATGTTACTGGCTGACGTTCTACTGTTCTACTGGCTGATGTTACTACTGTTCTACTGGCTGATGTTACTACTGTTCTACTGGCTGATGTTACTACTGTTCTACTGGCTGATGTTACTACTGTTCTACTGGCTGATGTTACTACTGTTCTACTGGCTGACGTTACTACTGTTCTACTGGCTGATGTTACTACTGTTCTACTGGCTGATGTTACTACTGTTCTACTGACTGATGTTACTACTGTTCTTCTGGCTGATGTTACTACTGTTCTACTGGCTGATGTTACTACTGTTCTACTGGCTGATGTTACTACTGTTCTACTGGCTGATGTTACTACTGTTCTACTGGCTGATGTTACTAATGTTCTACTGGCTGATGTTACTACTGTTCTACTGGCTGATGTTCTACTATCTACTGGCTGATGTTACTACTGTTCTACTGTTCTACTGGCTGATGTTACAACTGTTCTACTGTTCTACTGGCTGATGTTACCACTGTTCTACTGTTATGCTGGCTGATGTTACTACTGTTCTACTGTTCTACTGGCTGATGTTACTACTGTTCTACTGTCTGATGTTACTACTGTTCTACTGGCTGATGTTACTACTGTTCTACTGGCTGATGTTACTACTGTTCTACTGGCTGATGTTACTACTGTTCTACTGGCTGATGTTACTACTGTTCTACTGGCTGATGTTCTACTGTTCTACTGGCTGATGTTCTACTGTTCTACTGGCTGATGTTACTACTGTTCTACTGGCTGATGTTACTAGTGTTCTACTGGCTGATGTTACTACTGTTCTTCTGGCTGATGTTACTACTGTTCTACTGGCTGATGTTCTGCTGTTCTACTGGCTGATGTTCTACTGTTCTACTGGCTGATGTTCTACTGTTCTACTGACTGATGTTACTACTGTTCTACTGGCTGATGTTACTACTGTTCTTCTGGCTGATGTTACTACTGTTCTACTGGCTGATGTTACTACTGTTCTACTGGCTGATGTTACTACTGTTCTACTGGCTGATGTTACTACTGTTCTACTGGCTGATGTTACTACTGTTCTACTGTCTGATATTACTACTGTTCTACTGGCTGACGTTACTACTGTTCTACTGGCTGACGTTACTAATGTTCTACTGGCTGATGTTACTACTGTTCTACTGGCTGATGTTCTACTATCTACTGGCTGATGTTACTACTGTTCTACTGTTCTACTGGCTGATGTTACAACTGTTCTACTGTTCTACTGGCTGATGTTACCACTGTTCTACTGTTATGCTGGCTGATGTTACTCCTGTTCTACTGTTCTACTGGCTGATGTTACCACTGTTCTACTGTTCTACTGGCTGATGTTACTACTGTTCTACTGTCTGATGTTACTACTGTTCTACTGGCTGATGTTACTATGTTACTACTGTTCTACTGGCTGATGTTACTACTGTTCTACTGGCTGATGTTACTACTGTTCTACTGGCTGATGTTCTGCTGTTCTACTGGCTGATGTTCTACTGTTCTACTGGCTGATGTTCTACTGTTCTACTGGCTGATGTTACTACTGTTCTACTGGCTGATGTTACTACTGTTCTACTGGCTGATGTTACTACTGTTCTTCTGGCTGATGTTACTACTGTTCTACTGGCTGATGTTCTGCTGTTCTACTGGCTGATGTTCTACTGTTCTACTGGCTGATGTTCTACTGTTCTACTGACTGATGTTACTACTGTTCTACTGGCTGATGTTACTACTGTTCTACTGGCTGATGTTACTACTGTTCTTCTGGCTGATGTTACTACTGTTCTACTGGCTGATGTTACTACTGTTCTTCTGGCTGATGTTACTACTGTTCTACTGGCTGATGTTCTGCTGTTCTACTGGCTGATGTTCTACTGGCTGATGTTCTACTGTTCTACTGGCTGATGTTACTACTGTTCTACTGGCTGATGTTACTACTGTTCTACTGGCTGATGTTACTACTGTTCTTCTGGATGATGTTACTACTGTTCTACTGGCTGATGTTACTACTGTTCTACTGGCTGATGTTACTACTGTTCTACTGGCTGATGTTACTACTGTTCTACTGGCTGATGTTACTACTGTTCTACTGTCTGATGTTATTACTGTTCTTCTGGCTGATGTTACTACTGTTCTACTGGCTGATGTTACTACTGTTCTACTGGCTGATGTTACTACTGTTCTACTGGCTGATGTTACTACTGTTCTACTGGCTGATGTTACTACTGTTCTACTGTCTGATGTTACTACTGTTCTACTGGCTGACGTTACTACTGTTCTACTGGCTGACGTTACTACTGTTCTACTGGCTGATGTTACTACTGTTCTACTGGCTGATGTTCTACTATCTACTGGCTGATGTTACTACTGTTCTACTGGCTGATGTTACTACTGTTCTTCTGGCTGATGTTACTACTGTTCTACTGGCTGATGTTACTACTGTTCTACTGGCTGATGTTACTACTGTTCTACTGGCTGATGTTACTACTGTTCTACTGGCTGATGTTACTACTGTTCTTCTGGCTGATGTTACTACTGTTCTACTGGCTGATGTTACTACTGTTCTACTGGCTGATGTTACTACTGTTCTACTGGCTGATGTTACTACTGTTCTTCTGGCTGATGTTACTACTGTTCTACTGGCTGATGTTACTACTGTTCTACTGGCTGATGTTACTACTGTTCTACTGGCTGATGTTACTACTGTTCTACTGGCTGATGTTACTACTGTTCTACTGGCTGATGTTCTACTGTTCTACTGGCTGATGTTCTACTGTTCTACTGGCTGATGTTACTACTGTTCTACTGGCTGATGTTACTACTGTTCTACTGGCTGATGTTACTACTGTTCTTCTGGCTGATGTTACTACTGTTCTACTGGCTGATGTTCTGCTGTTCTACTGGCTGATGTTCTACTGTTCTACTGGCTGATGTTCTACTGTTCTACTGACTGATGTTACTACTGTTCTACTGGCTGATGTTACTACCGTTCTACTGGCTGATGTTACTACTGTTCTTCTGGCTGATGTTACTACTGTTCTACTGGCTGATGTTCTGCTGTTCTACTGGCTGATGTTACTGTTCTACTGGCTGATGTTCTGTGTTCTACTGGCTGATGTTACTACTGTTCTACTGGCTGATGTTACTACTGTTCTACTGGCTGATGTTACTACTGTTCTACTGGCTGATGTTACTACTGTTCTACTGGCTGATGTTACTACTGTTCTACTGGCTGATGTTACTACTGTTCTACTGGCTGATGTTACTACTGTTCTACTGGCTGATGTTACTACTGTTCTACTGGCTGATGTTACTACTGTTCTACTGGCTGTTCTATGTTACTACTGTTCTACTGGCTGATGTTACTACTGATGTTACTACTGTTCTACTGGCTGATGTTCTGCTGTTCTACTGGCTGATGTTCTACTGGCTGATGTTCTACTGTTCTACTGGCTGATGTTACTACTGTTCTACTGGCTGATGTTACTACTGTTCTACTGGCTGATGTTACTACTGTTCTTCTGGCTGATGTTACTACTGTTCTACTGGCTGATGTTACTACTGTTCTACTGGCTGATGTTACTACTGTCCTACTGGCTGATGTTACTACTGTTCTACTGGCTGATGTTACTACTGTTCTACTGTCTGATGTTATTACTGTTCTTCTGGCTGATGTTACTACTGTTCTACTGGCTGATGTTACTACTGTTCTACTGGCTGATGTTACTACTGTTCTACTGGCTGATGTTACTACTGTTCTACTGGCTGATGTTACTACTGTTCTACTGTCTGATGTTACTACTGTTCTACTGGCTGATGTTACTACTGTTCTACTGGCTGACGTTACTACTGTTCTACTGGCTGATGTTACTACTGTTCTACTGGCTGATGTTCTACTATCTACTGGCTGATGTTACTACTGTTCTACTGTTCTACTGGCTGATGTTACAACTGTTCTACTGTTCTACTGGCTGATGTTACCACTGTTCTACTGTTATGCTGGCCGATGTTACTACTGTTCTACTGGCTGATGTTACCACTGTTCTACTGTTCTACTGGCTGATGTTACTACTGTTCTACTGTCTGATGTTACTACTGTTCTACTGGCTGATGTTACTACTGTTCTACTGGCTGATGTTACTACTGTTCTACTGGCTGATGTTACTACTGTTCTACTGGCTGATGTTCTACTATCTACTGGCTGATGTTACTCCTGTTCTACTGGTTGACATTACAACTGTTCTACTGGCTGATGTTACTACTGTTCTACTGGCTGATGTTCTACTATCTACTGGCTGATGTTACTACTGTTCTACTGGCTGATGTTACTACTGTTCTACTGGCTGATGTTCTACTGGCTGATGTTACTACTGTTCTACTGGCTGATGTTACTACTGTTCTACTGGCTGATGTTCTGCTGTTCTACTGGCTGATATTCTACTGTTCTACTGGCTGATGTTCTACTGTTCTACTGGCTGATGTTACTACTGTTCTACTGGCTGATGTTCTGCTGTTCTACTGGCTGATGTTACTACTGTTCTACTGGCTGATGTTACTACTGTTCTACTGGCTGATGTTACTACTGTTCTACTGGCTGATGTTACTACTGTTCTACTGGCTGATGTTACTACTGTTCTTCTGGCTGATGTTACTACTGTTCTACTGGCTGATGTTCTGCTGTTCTACTGGCTGATGTTACTACTGTTCTACTGGCTGATGTTACTACTGTTCTTCTGGCTGATGTTACTACTGTTCTACTGGCTGATGTTCTGCTGTTCTACTGGCTGATGTTACTACTGTTCTTCTGGCTGATGTTACTACTGTCTACTGGCTGATGTTACTACTGTTCTACTGGCTGATGTTACTACTGTTCTACTGGCTGATGTTACTACTGTTCTTCTGGCTGATGTTACTACTGTTCTACTGGCTGATGTTACTACTGTTCTACTGGCTGATGTTACTACTGTTCTACTGGCTGATGTTACTACTGTTCTACTGTCTGATATTACTACTGTTCTACTGGCTGACGTTACTACTGTTCTACTGGCTGACGTTACTAATGTTCTACTGGCTGATGTTACTACTGTTCTACTGGCTGATGTTCTACTATCTACTGGCTGATGTTACTACTGTTCTACTGTTCTACTGGCTGATGTTACAACTGTTCTACTGTTCTACTGGCTGATGTTACCACTGTTCTACTGTTATGCTGGCTGATGTTACTCCTGTTCTACTGTTCTACTGGCTGATGTTACCACTGTTCTACTGTTCTACTGGCTGATGTTACTACTGTTCTACTGTCTGATGTTACTACTGTTCTACTGGCTGATGTTACTACTGTTCTACTGGCTGATGTTACTACTGTTCTACTGGCTGATGTTACTACTGTTCTACTGGCTGATGTTCTGCTGTTCTACTGGCTGATGTTCTACTGTTCTACTGGCTGATGTTCTACTGTTCTACTGGCTGATGTTACTACTGTTCTACTGGCTGATGTTACTACTGTTCTACTGGCTGATGTTACTACTGTTCTTCTGGCTGATGTTACTACTGTTCTACTGGCTGATGTTCTGCTGTTCTACTGGCTGATGTTCTACTGTTCTACTGGCTGATGTTCTACTGTTCTACTGACTGATGTTACTACTGTTCTACTGGCTGATGTTACTACTGTTCTACTGGCTGATGTTACTACTGTTCTTCTGGCTGATGTTACTACTGTTCTACTGGCTGATGTTACTACTGTTCTTCTGGCTGATGTTACTACTGTTCTACTGGCTGATGTTCTGCTGTTCTACTGGCTGATGTTCTACTGGCTGATGTTCTACTGTTCTACTGGCTGATGTTACTACTGTTCTACTGGCTGATGTTACTACTGTTCTACTGGCTGATGTTACTACTGTTCTTCTGGATGATGTTACTACTGTTCTACTGGCTGATGTTACTACTGTTCTACTGGCTGATGTTACTACTGTTCTACTGGCTGATGTTACTACTGTTCTACTGGCTGATGTTACTACTGTTCTACTGTCTGATGTTATTACTGTTCTTCTGGCTGATGTTACTACTGTTCTACTGGCTGATGTTACTACTGTTCTACTGGCTGATGTTACTACTGTTCTACTGGCTGATGTTACTACTGTTCTACTGGCTGATGTTACTACTGTTCTACTGTCTGATGTTACTACTGTTCTACTGGCTGACGTTACTACTGTTCTACTGGCTGACGTTACTACTGTTCTACTGGCTGATGTTACTACTGTTCTACTGGCTGATGTTCTACTATCTACTGGCTGATGTTACTACTGTTCTACTGGCTGATGTTACTACTGTTCTTCTGGCTGATGTTACTACTGTTCTACTGGCTGATGTTACTACTGTTCTACTGGCTGATGTTACTACTGTTCTACTGGCTGATGTTACTACTGTTCTACTGGCTGATGTTACTACTGTTCTTCTGGCTGATGTTACTACTGTTCTACTGGCTGATGTTACTACTGTTCTACTGGCTGATGTTACTACTGTTCTACTGGCTGATGTTACTACTGTTCTTCTGGCTGATGTTACTACTGTTCTACTGGCTGATGTTACTACTGTTCTACTGGCTGATGTTACTACTGTTCTACTGGCTGATGTTACTACTGTTCTACTGGCTGATGTTACTACTGTTCTACTGGCTGATGTTCTACTGTTCTACTGGCTGATGTTCTACTGTTCTACTGGCTGATGTTACTACTGTTCTACTGGCTGATGTTACTACTGTTCTACTGGCTGATGTTACTACTGTTCTTCTGGCTGATGTTACTACTGTTCTACTGGCTGATGTTCTGCTGTTCTACTGGCTGATGTTCTACTGTTCTACTGGCTGATGTTCTACTGTTCTACTGACTGATGTTACTACTGTTCTACTGGCTGATGTTACTACTGTTCTACTGGCTGATGTTACTACTGTTCTTCTGGCTGATGTTACTACTGTTCTACTGGCTGATGTTCTGCTGTTCTACTGGCTGATGTTCTACTGTTCTACTGGCTGATGTTCTACTGTTCTACTGGCTGATGTTACTACTGTTCTACTGGCTGATGTTACTACTGTTCTACTGGCTGATGTTACTACTGTTCTTCTGGCTGATGTTACTACTGTTCTACTGGCTGATGTTACTACTGTTCTACTGGCTGATGTTACTACTGTTCTACTGGCTGATGTTACTACTGTTCTACTGTCTGATGTTACTACTGTTCTACTGGCTGATGTTACTACTGTTCTACTGGCTG
This sequence comes from Oncorhynchus masou masou, assembly GCF_036934945.1. Lineage (NCBI taxonomy): Eukaryota > Metazoa > Chordata > Actinopteri > Salmoniformes > Salmonidae > Oncorhynchus > Oncorhynchus masou. The sequence goes on along the minus strand of NC_088243.1, from coordinate 92,608,301 downwards.
ATGTTACTACTGTTCTTCTGGCTGATGTTACTACTGTTCTACTGGCTGATGTTCTGCTGTTCTACTGGCTGATGTTCTACTGGCTGATGTTCTACTGTTCTACTGGCTGATGTTACTACTGTTCTACTGGCTGATGTTACTACTGTTCTACTGGCTGATGTTACTACTGTTCTTCTGGCTGATGTTACTACTGTTCTACTGGCTGATGTTACTACTGTTCTACTGGCTGATGTTACTACTGTCCTACTGGCTGATGTTACTACTGTTCTACTGGCTGATGTTACTACTGTTCTACTGTCTGATGTTATTACTGTTCTTCTGGCTGATGTTACTACTGTTCTACTGGCTGATGTTACTACTGTTCTACTGGCTGATGTTACTACTGTTCTACTGGCTGATGTTACTACTGTTCTACTGGCTGATGTTACTACTGTTCTACTGTCTGATGTTACTACTGTTCTACTGGCTGACGTTACTACTGTTCTACTGGCTGACGTTACTACTGTTCTACTGGCTGATGTTACTACTGTTCTACTGGCTGATGTTCTACTATCTACTGGCTGATGTTACTACTGTTCTACTGTTCTACTGGCTGATGTTACAACTGTTCTACTGTTCTACTGGCTGATGTTACCACTGTTCTACTGTTATGCTGGCCGATGTTACTACTGTTCTACTGGCTGATGTTACCACTGTTCTACTGTTCTACTGGCTGATGTTACTACTGTTCTACTGTCTGATGTTACTACTGTTCTACTGGCTGATGTTACTACTGTTCTACTGGCTGATGTTACTACTGTTCTACTGGCTGATGTTACTACTGTTCTACTGGCTGATGTTCTACTATCTACTGGCTGATGTTACTCCTGTTCTACTGGTTGACATTACAACTGTTCTACTGGCTGATGTTACTACTGTTCTACTGGCTGATGTTCTACTATCTACTGGCTGATGTTACTACTGTTCTACTGGCTGATGTTACTACTGTTCTACTGGCTGATGTTCTACTGGCTGATGTTACTACTGTTCTACTGGCTGATGTTACTACTGTTCTACTGGCTGATGTTCTGCTGTTCTACTGGCTGATATTCTACTGTTCTACTGGCTGATGTTCTACTGTTCTACTGGCTGATGTTACTACTGTTCTACTGGCTGATGTTCTGCTGTTCTACTGGCTGATGTTACTACTGTTCTACTGGCTGATGTTACTACTGTTCTACTGGCTGATGTTACTACTGTTCTACTGGCTGATGTTACTACTGTTCTACTGGCTGATGTTACTACTGTTCTTCTGGCTGATGTTACTACTGTTCTACTGGCTGATGTTCTGCTGTTCTACTGGCTGATGTTACTACTGTTCTACTGGCTGATGTTACTACTGTTCTACTGGCTGATGTTACTACTGTTCTTCTGGCTGATGTTACTACTGTTCTACTGGCTGATGTTCTGCTGTTCTACTGGCTTATGTTACTACTGTTCTACTGGCTGATGTTACTACTGTTCTACTGGCTGATGTTACTACTGTTCTACTGGCTGATGTTACTACTGTTCTACTGGCTGATGTTACTACTGTTCTACTGGCTGTTGTTACTACTGTTCTACTGGCTGATGTTCTGCTGTTCTACTGGCTGATGTTACTACTGTTCTACTGGCTGATGTTACTACTGTTCTACTGGCTGATGTTACTACTGTTCTACTGGCTGATGTTCTGCTGTTCTACTGGCTGATGTTACTACTGTTCTACTGTCTGATGTTACTACTGTTCTACTGGCTGATGTTACTACTGTTCTACTGTCTGATGTTATTACTGTTCTTCTGGCTGATGTTACTACTGTTCTACTGGCTGATGTTACTACTGTTCTACTGGCTGATGTTACTACTGTTCTACTGGCTGATGTTACTACTGTTCTACTGGCTGATGTTACTACTGTTCTACTGTCTGATGTTACTACTGTTCTACTGGCTGATGTTCTACTATCTACTGGCTGATGTTACTACTGTTCTACTGTTCTACTGGCTGATGTTACAACTGTTCTACTGTTCTACTGGCTGATGTTACCACTGTTCTACTGTTATGCTGGCTGATGTTACTACTGTTCTACTGTTCTACTGGCTGATGTTACCACTGTTCTACTGTTCTACTGGCTGATGTTACTACTGTTCTACTGTCTGATGTTACTACTGTTCTACTGGCTGATGTTACTACTGTTCTACTGGCTGATGTTACTACTGTTCTACTGGCTGATGTTACTACTGTTCTACTGGCTGATTTTCTACTATCTACTGGCTGATGTTACTCCTGTTCTACTGGTTGACATTACAACTGTTCTACTGGCTGATGTTACTACTGTTCTACTGGCTGATGTTACTACTGTTCTACTGGCTGATGTTACTACTGTTCTACTGGCTGATGTTACTACTGTTCTACTGGCTGATGTTACTACTGTTCTTCTGGCTGATGTTACTACTGTTCTACTGGCTGATGTTCTGCTGTTCTACTGGCTGATGTTCTACTGTTCTACTGGCTGATGTTCTACTGTTCTACTGGCTGATGTTACTACTGTTCTACTGGCTGATGTTACTACTGTTCTACTGGCTGATGTTACTACTGTTCTTCTGGCTGATGTTACTACTGTTCTACTGTCTGATGTTACTACTGTTCTTCTGGCTGATGTTACTACTGTTCTACTGGCTGATGTTACTACTGTTCTACTGGCTGATGTTACTACTGTTCTACTGGCTGATGTTACTACTGTTCTACTGGCTGATGTTACTACTGTTCTACTGGCTGATGTTACTACTGTTCTACTGGCTGATGTTACTAATGTTCTACTGGCTGATGTTACTACTGTTCTACTGGCTGATGTTCTACTATCTACTGGCTGATGTTACTACTGTTCTACTGTTCTACTGGCTGATGTTACAACTGTTCTACTGTTCTACTGGCTGATGTTACCACTGTTCTACTGTTATGCTGGCTGATGTTACTACTGTTCTACTGTTCTACTGGCTGATGTTACTACTGTTCTACTGTCTGATGTTACTACTGTTCTACTGGCTGATGTTACTACTGTTCTACTGGCTGATGTTACTACTGTTCTACTGGCTGATGTTACTACTGTTCTACTGGCTGATGTTACTACTGTTCTACTGGCTGATGTTCTACTGTTCTACTGGCTGATGTTCTACTGTTCTACTGGCTGATGTTACTACTGTTCTACTGGCTGATGTTACTAGTGTTCTACTGGCTGATGTTACTACTGTTCTTCTGGCTGATGTTACTACTGTTCTACTGGCTGATGTTCTGCTGTTCTACTGGCTGATGTTCTACTGTTCTACTGGCTGATGTTCTACTGTTCTACTGACTGATGTTACTACTGTTCTACTGGCTGATGTTACTACTGTTCTTCTGGCTGATGTTACTACTGTTCTACTGGCTGATGTTACTACTGTTCTACTGGCTGATGTTACTACTGTTCTACTGGCTGATGTTACTACTGTTCTACTGGCTGATGTTACTACTGTTCTACTGTCTGATATTACTACTGTTCTACTGGCTGACGTTACTACTGTTCTACTGGCTGACGTTACTAATGTTCTACTGGCTGATGTTACTACTGTTCTACTGGCTGATGTTACTACTGTTCTACTGGCTGATGTTACTACTGTTCTACTGGCTGATGTTACTACTGTTCTTCTGGCTGATGTTACTACTGTTCTACTGGCTGATGTTCTGCTGTTCTACTGGCTGATGTTCTACTGTTCTACTGGCTGATGTTCTACTGTTCTACTGGCTGATGTTACTACTGTTCTACTGGCTGATGTTACTACTGTTCTACTGGCTGATGTTACTACTGTTCTTCTGGCTGATGTTACTACTGTTCTACTGTCTGATGTTACTACTGTTCTTCTGGCTGATGTTACTACTGTTCTACTGGCTGATGTTACTACTGTTCTACTGGCTGATGTTACTACTGTTCTACTGGCTGATGTTACTACTGTTCTACTGGCTGATGTTACTACTGTTCTACTGGCTGATGTTACTACTGTTCTACTGGCTGATGTTACTAATGTTCTACTGGCTGATGTTACTACTGTTCTACTGGCTGATGTTCTACTATCTACTGGCTGATGTTACTACTGTTCTACTGTTCTACTGGCTGATGTTACAACTGTTCTACTGTTCTACTGGCTGATGTTACCACTGTTCTACTGTTATGCTGGCTGATGTTACTACTGTTCTACTGTTCTACTGGCTGATGTTACTACTGTTCTACTGTCTGATGTTACTACTGTTCTACTGGCTGATGTTACTACTGTTCTACTGGCTGATGTTACTACTGTTCTACTGGCTGATGTTACTACTGTTCTACTGGCTGATGTTACTACTGTTCTACTGGCTGATGTTCTACTGTTCTACTGGCTGACGTTCTACTGTTCTACTGGCTGATGTTACTACTGTTCTACTGGCTGATGTTACTAGTGTTCTACTGGCTGATGTTACTACTGTTCTTCTGGCTGATGTTACTACTGTTCTACTGGCTGATGTTCTGCTGTTCTACTGGCTGATGTTCTACTGTTCTACTGGCTGATGTTCTACTGTTCTACTGACTGATGTTACTACTGTTCTACTGGCTGATGTTACTACTGTTCTTCTGGCTGATGTTACTACTGTTCTACTGGCTGATGTTACTACTGTTCTACTGGCTGATGTTACTACTGTTCTACTGGCTGATGTTACTACTGTTCTACTGGCTGATGTTACTACTGTTCTACTGTCTGATATTACTACTGTTCTACTGGCTGACGTTACTACTGTTCTACTGGCTGACGTTACTAATGTTCTACTGGCTGATGTTACTACTGTTCTACTGGCTGATGTTCTACTATCTACTGGCTGATGTTACTACTGTTATACTGTTCTACTGGCTGATGTTACAACTGTTCTACTGTTCTACTGGCTGATGTTACCACTGTTCTACTGTTATGCTGGCTGATGTTACTCCTGTTCTACTGTTCTACTGGCTGATGTTACCACTGTTCTACTGTTCTACTGGCTGATGTTACTACTGTTCTACTGTCTGATGTTACTACTGTTCTACTGGCTGATGTTACTACTGTTCTACTGGCTGATGTTACTACTGTTCTACTGGCTGATGTTACTACTGTTCTACTGGCTGATGTTCTGCTGTTCTACTGGCTGATGTTCTACTGTTCTACTGGCTGATGTTCTACTGTTCTACTGGCTGATGTTACTACTGTTCTACTGGCTGATGTTACTACTGTTCTACTGGCTGATGTTACTACTGTTCTTCTGGCTGATGTTACTACTGTTCTACTGGCTGATGTTCTGCTGTTCTACTGGCTGATGTTCTACTGTTCTACTGGCTGATGTTCTACTGTTCTACTGACTGATGTTACTACTGTTCTACTGGCTGATGTTACTACTGTTCTACTGGCTGATGTTACTACTGTTCTTCTGGCTGATGTTACTACTGTTCTACTGGCTGATGTTACTACTGTTCTTCTGGCTGATGTTACTACTGTTCTACTGGCTGATGTTCTGCTGTTCTACTGGCTGATGTTCTACTGGCTGATGTTCTACTGTTCTACTGGCTGATGTTACTACTGTTCTACTGGCTGATGTTACTACTGTTCTACTGGCTGATGTTACTACTGTTCTTCTGGATGATATTACTACTGTTCTACTGGCTGATGTTACTACTGTTCTACTGGCTGATGTTACTACTGTTCTACTGGCTGATGTTACTACTGTTCTACTGGCTGATGTTACTACTGTTCTACTGTCTGATGTTATTACTGTTCTTCTGGCTGATGTTACTACTGTTCTACTGGCTGATGTTACTACTGTTCTACTGGCTGATGTTACTACTGTTCTACTGGCTGATGTTACTACTGTTCTACTGGCTGATGTTACTACTGTTCTACTGTCTGATGTTACTACTGTTCTACTGGCTGGCGTTACTACTGTTCTACTGGCTGGCGTTACTACTGTTCTACTGGCTGATGTTACTACTGTTCTACTGGCTGATGTTCTACTATCTACTGGCTGATGTTACTACTGTTCTACTGGCTGATGTTACTACTGTTCTTCTGGCTGATGTTACTACTGTTCTACTGGCTGATGTTACTACTGTTCTACTGGCTGATGTTACTACTGTTCTACTGGCTGATGTTACTACTGTTCTACTGGCTGATGTTACTACTGTTCTTCTGGCTGATGTTACTACTGTTCTACTGGCTGATGTTACTACTGTTCTACTGGCTGATGTTACTACTGTTCTACTGGCTGATGTTACTACTGTTCTTCTGGCTGATGTTACTACTGTTCTACTGGCTGATGTTACTACTGTTCTACTGGCTGATGTTACTACTGTTCTACTGGCTGATGTTACTACTGTTCTACTGGCTGATGTTACTACTGTTCTACTGGCTGATGTTCTACTGTTCTACTGGCTGATGTTCTACTGTTCTACTGGCTGATGTTACTACTGTTCTACTGGCTGATGTTACTACTGTTCTACTGGCTGATGTTACTACTGTTCTTCTGGCTGATGTTACTACTGTTCTACTGGCTGATGTTCTGCTGTTCTACTGGCTGATGTTCTACTGTTCTACTGGCTGATGTTCTACTGTTCTACTGACTGATGTTACTACTGTTCTACTGGCTGATGTTACTACTGTTCTACTGGCTGATGTTACTACTGTTCTTCTGGCTGATGTTACTACTGTTCTACTGGCTGATGTTCTGCTGTTCTACTGGCTGATGTTCTACTGTTCTACTGGCTGATGTTCTACTGTTCTACTGGCTGATGTTACTACTGTTCTACTGGCTGATGTTACTACTGTTCTACTGGCTGATGTTACTACTGTTCTTCTGGCTGATGTTACTACTGTTCTACTGGCTGATGTTACTACTGTTCTACTGGCTGATGTTACTACTGTTCTACTGGCTGATGTTACTACTGTTCTACTGTCTGATGTTACTACTGTTCTACTGGCTGATGTTACTACTGTTCTACTGGCTGATGTTACTACTGTTCTTCTGGCTGATGTTACTACTGTTCTACTGGCTGATGTTCTGCTGTTCTACTGGCTGATGTTCTACTGGCTGATGTTCTACTGTTCTACTGGCTGATGTTACTACTGTTCTACTGGCTGATGTTACTACTGTTCTACTGGCTGATGTTACTACTGTTCTTCTGGCTGATGTTACTACTGTTCTACTGGCTGATGTTACTACTGTTCTACTGGCTGATGTTACTACTGTCCTACTGGCTGATGTTACTACTGTTCTACTGGCTGATGTTACTACTGTTCTACTGTCTGATGTTATTACTGTTCTTCTGGCTGATGTTACTACTGTTCTACTGGCTGATGTTACTACTGTTCTACTGGCTGATGTTACTACTGTTCTACTGGCTGATGTTACTACTGTTCTACTGGCTGATGTTACTACTGTTCTACTGTCTGATGTTACTACTGTTCTACTGGCTGACATTACTACTGTTCTACTGGCTGACGTTACTACTGTTCTACTGGCTGATGTTACCACTGTTCTACTGGCTGATGTTCTACTATCTACTGGCTGATGTTACTACTGTTCTACTGTTCTACTGGCTGATGTTACAACTGTTCTACTGTTCTACTGGCTGATGTTACCACTGTTCTACTGTTATGCTGGCCGATGTTACTACTGTTCTACTGTTCTACTGGCTGATGTTACCACTGTTCTACTGTTCTACTGGCTGATGTTACTACTGTTCTACTGTCTGATGTTACTACTGTTCTACTGGCTGATGTTACTACTGTTCTACTGGCTGATGTTACTACTGTTCTACTGGCTGATGTTACTACTGTTCTACTGGCTGATGTTCTACTATCTACTGGCTGATGTTACTCCTGTTCTACTGGTTGACATTACAACTGTTCTACTGGCTGATGTTCTGCTGTTCTACTGGCTGATGTTCTACTGTTCTACTGGCTGATGTTCTACTGTTCTACTGACTGATGTTACTACTGTTCTACTGGCTGATGTTACTACTGTTCTTCTGGCTGATGTTACTACTGTTCTACTGGCTGATGTTCTGCTGTTCTACTGGCTGATGTTCTACTGTTCTACTGGCTGATGTTCTACTGTTCTACTGGCTGATGTTACTACTGTTCTACTGGCTGATGTTACTACTGTTCTACTGGCTGATGTTACTACTGTTCTTCTGGCTGATGTTACTACTGTTCTACTGGCTGATGTTACTACTGTTCTACTGGCTGATGTTACTACTGTTCTACTGGCTGATGTTACTACTGTTCTACTGTCTGATGTTACTACTGTTCTACTGGCTGATGTTACTACTGTTCTACTGGCTGATGTTACTACTGTTCTTCTGGCTGATGTTACTACTGTTCTACTGGCTGATGTTCTGCTGTTCTACTGGCTGATGTTCTACTGGCTGATGTTCTACTGTTCTACTGGCTGATGTTACTACTGTTCTACTGGCTGATGTTACTACTGTTCTACTGGCTGATGTTACTACTGTTCTTCTGGCTGATGTTACTACTGTTCTACTGGCTGATGTTACTACTGTTCTACTGGCTGATGTTACTACTGTCCTACTGGCTGATGTTACTACTGTTCTACTGGCTGATGTTACTACTGTTCTACTGTCTGATGTTATTACTGTTCTTCTGGCTGATGTTACTACTGTTCTACTGGCTGATGTTACTACTGTTCTACTGGCTGATGTTACTACTGTTCTACTGGCTGATGTTACTACTGTTCTACTGGCTGATGTTACTACTGTTCTACTGTCTGATGTTACTACTGTTCTACTGGCTGACATTACTACTGTTCTACTGGCTGACGTTACTACTGTTCTACTGGCTGATGTTACTACTGTTCTACTGGCTGATGTTCTACTATCTACTGGCTGATGTTACTACTGTTCTACTGTTCTACTGGCTGATGTTACAACTGTTCTACTGTTCTACTGGCTGATGTTACCACTGTTCTACTGTTATGCTGGCCGATGTTACTACTGTTCTACTGTTCTACTGGCTGATGTTACCACTGTTCTACTGTTCTACTGGCTGATGTTACTACTGTTCTACTGTCTGATGTTACTACTGTTCTACTGGCTGATGTTACTACTGTTCTACTGGCTGATGTTACTACTGTTCTACTGGCTGATGTTACTACTGTTCTACTGGCTGATGTTCTACTATCTACTGGCTGATGTTACTCCTGTTCTACTGGTTGATGTTACAACTGTTCTACTGGCTGATGTTACTACTGTTCTACTGGCTGATGTTCTACTATCTACTGGCTGATGTTACTACTGTTCTACTGGCTGATGTTACTACTGTTCTACTGGCTGATGTTCTACTGGCTGATGTTACTACTGTTCTACTGGCTGATGTTACTACTGTTCTACTGGCTGATGTTCTGCTGTTCTACTGGCTGATATTCTACTGTTCTACTGGCTGATGTTCTACTGTTCTACTGGCTGATGTTACTACTGTTCTACTGGCTGATGTTCTGCTGTTCTACTGGCTGATGTTACTACTGTTCTACTGGCTGATGTTACTACTGTTCTACTGGCTGATGTTACTACTGTTCTACTGGCTGATGTTACTACTGTTCTACTGGCTGATGTTACTACTGTTCTTCTGGCTGATGTTACTACTGTTCTACTGGCTGATGTTCTGCTGTTCTACTGGCTGATGTTACTACTGTTCTACTGGCTGATGTTACTACTGTTCTACTGGCTGATGTTACTACTGTTCTTCTGGCTGATGTTACTACTGTTCTACTGGCTGATGTTCTGCTGTTCTACTGGCTTATGTTACTACTGTTCTACTGGCTGATGTTACTACTGTTCTACTGGCTGATGTTACTACTGTTCTACTGGCTGATGTTACTACTGTTCTACTGGCTGATGTTACTACTGTTCTACTGGCTGTTGTTACTACTGTTCTACTGGCTGATGTTCTGCTGTTCTACTGGCTGATGTTACTACTGTTCTACTGGCTGATGTTACTACTGTTCTACTGGCTGATGTTACTACTGTTCTACTGGCTGATGTTCTGCTGTTCTACTGGCTGATGTTACTACTGTTCTACTGTCTGATGTTACTACTGTTCTACTGGCTGATGTTACTACTGTTCTACTGTCTGATGTTATTACTGTTCTTCTGGCTGATGTTACTACTGTTCTACTGGCTGATGTTACTACTGTTCTACTGGCTGATGTTACTACTGTTCTACTGGCTGATGTTACTACTGTTCTACTGGCTGATGTTACTACTGTTCTACTGTCTGATGTTACTACTGTTCTACTGGCTGACGTTACTACTGCTCTACTGGCTGACGTTACTACTGTTCTACTGGCTGATGTTACTACTGTTCTACTGGCTGATGTTCTACTATCTACTGGCTGATGTTACTACTGTTCTACTGTTCTACTGGCTGATGTTACAACTGTTCTACTGTTCTACTGGCTGATGTTACCACTGTTCTACTGTTATGCTGGCTGATGTTACTACTGTTCTACTGTTCTACTGGCTGATGTTCCCACTGTTCTACTGTTCTACTGGCTGATGTTACTACTGTTCTACTGTCTGATGTTACTACTGTTCTACTGGCTGATGTTACTACTGTTCTACTGGCTGATGTTACTACTGTTCTACTGGCTGATGTTACTACTGTTCTACTGGCTGATTTTCTACTATCTACTGGCTGATGTTACTCCTGTTCTACTGGTTGACATTACAACTGTTCTACTGGCTGATGTTACTACTGTTCTACTGGCTGATGTTACTACTGTTCTACTGGCTGATGTTACTACTGTTCTACTGGCTGATGTTACTACTGTTCTACTGGCTGATGTTACTACTGTTCTTCTGGCTGATGTTACTACTGTTCTACTGGCTGATGTTCTGCTGTTCTACTGGCTGATGTTCTACTGTTCTACTGGCTGATGTTCTACTGTTCTACTGGCTGATGTTACTACTGTTCTACTGGCTGATGTTACTACTGTTCTACTGGCTGATGTTACTACTGTTCTTCTGGCTGATGTTACTACTGTTCTACTGGCTGATGTTACTACTGTTCTACTGTCTGATGTTATTACTGTTCTTCTGGCTGATGTTACTACTGTTCTACTGGCTGATGTTACTACTGTTCTACTGGCTGATGATACTACTGTTCTACTGGCTGATGTTACTACTGTTCTACTGTCTGATGTTACTACTGTTCTACTGGCTGACGTTACTACTGTTCTACTGGCTGACGTTACTACTGTTCTACTGGCTGATGTTACTACTGTTCTACTGGCTGATGTTACTACTGTTCTACTGTCTGATGTTAATACTGTTCTTCTGGCTGATGTTACTACTGTTCTACTGGCTGATGTTACTACTGTTCTACTGGCTGATGTTACTACTGTTCTACTGGCTGATGTTACTACTGTTCTTCTGGCTGATGTTACTACTGTTCTACTGGCTGATGTTACTACTGTTCTACTGGCTGATGTTACTACTGTTCTACTGGCTGATGTTACTACTGTTCTACTGGCTGATGTTACTACTGTTCTACTGGCTGATGTTCTACTGTTCTACTGGCTGATGTTCTACTGTTCTACTGGCTGATGTTACTACTGTTCTACTGGCTGATGTTACTACTGTTCTACTGGCTGATGTTACTACTGTTCTTCTGGCTGATGTTACTACTGTTCTACTGGCTGATGTTCTGCTGTTCTACTGGCTGATGTTCTACTGTTCTACTGGCTGATGTTCTACTGTTCTACTGACTGATGTTACTACTGTTCTACTGGCTGATGTTACTACTGTTCTACTGGCTGATGTTACTACTGTTCTTCTGGCTGATGTTACTACTGTTCTACTGGCTGATGTTCTGCTGTTCTACTGGCTGATGTTCTACTGTTCTACTGGCTGATGTTCTACTGTTCTACTGGCTGATGTTACTACTGTTCTACTGGCTGATGTTACTACTGTTCTACTGGCTGATGTTACTACTGTTCTTCTGGCTGATGTTACTACTGTTCTACTGGCTGATGTTACTACTGTTCTACTGGCTGATGTTACTACTGTTCTACTGGCTGATGTTACTACTGTTCTACTGTCTGATGTTACTACTGTTCTACTGGCTGATGTTACTACTGTTCTACTGGCTGATGTTACTACTGTTCTTCTGGCTGATGTTACTACTGTTCTACTGGCTGATGTTCTGCTGTTCTACTGGCTGATGTTCTACTGGCTGATGTTCTACTGTTCTACTGGCTGATGTTACTACTGTTCTACTGGCTGATGTTACTACTGTTCTACTGGCTGATGTTACTACTGTTCTTCTGGCTGATGTTACTACTGTTCTACTGGCTGATGTTACTACTGTTCTACTGTCTGATGTTACTACTGTTCTTCTGGCTGATGTTACTACTGTTCTACTGGCTGATGTTACTACTGTTCTTCTGGCTGATGTTACTACTGTTCTACTGGCTGATGTTACTACTGTTCTACTGGCTGATGTTACTACTGTTCTACTGGCTGATGTTACTACTGTTCTACTGGCTGATGTTACTACTGTTCTACTGTCTGATGTTACTACTGTTCTACTGGCTGACGTTACTACTGTTCTACTGGCTGACGTTACTACTGTTCTACTGGCTGATGTTACTACTGTTCTACTGGCTGATGTTACTACTGTTCTACTGGCTGATGTTACTACTGTTCTACTGTCTGATGTTACTACTGTTCTACTGGCTGACGTTACTACTGTTCTACTGGCTGACGTTACTACTGTTCTACTGGCTGATGTTACTACTGTTCTACTGGCTGATGTTCTACTATCTACTGGCTGATGTTACTACTGTTCTACTGTTCTACTGGCTGATGTTACAACTGTTCTACTGTTCTACTGGCTGATGTTACCACTGTTCTACTGTTATGCTGGCCGATGTTACTACTGTTCTACTGTTCTACTGGCTGATGTTACCACTGTTCTACTGTTCTACTGGCTGATGTTACTACTGTTCTACTGTCTGATGTTACTACTGTTCTACTGGCTGATGTTACTACTGTTCTACTGGCTGATGTTACTACTGTTCTACTGGCTGATGTTACTACTGTTCTACTGGCTGATGTTCTACTATCTACTGGCTGATGTTACTCCTGTTCTACTGGTTGACATTACAACTGTTCTACTGGCTGATGTTACTACTGTTCTACTGGCTGATGTTCTACTATCTACTGGCTGATGTTACTACTGTTCTACTGGCTGATGTTACTACTGTTCTACTGGCTGATGTTCTACTGGCTGATGTTACTACTGTTCTACTGGCTGATGTTACTACTGTTCTACTGGCTGATGTTCTGCTGTTCTACTGGCTGATGTTACTACTGTTCTACTGGCTGATGTTACTACTGTTCTACTGGCTGATGTTACTACTGTTCTACTGGCTGATGTTACTACTGTTCTACTGTCTGATGTTATTACTGTTCTTCTGGCTGATGTTACTACTGTTCTACTGGCTGATGTTACTACTGTTCTACTGGCTGATGATACTACTGTTCTACTGGCTGATGTTACTACTTTTCTACTGTCTGATGTTACTACTGTTCTACTGGCTGACGTTACTACTGTTCTACTGGCTGACGTTACTACTGTTCTACTGGCTGATGTTACTACTGTTCTACTGGCTGATGTTACTACTGTTCTACTGTCTGATGTTACTACTGTTCTTCTGGCTGATGTTACTACTGTTCTACTGGCTGATGTTACTACTGTTCTACTGGCTGATGTTACTACTGTTCTACTGGCTGATGTTACTACTGTTCTTCTGGCTGATGTTACTACTGTTCTACTGGCTGATGTTACTACTGTTCTACTGGCTGATGTTACTACTGTTCTACTGGCTGATGTTACTACTGTTCTACTGGCTGATGTTACTACTGTTCTACTGGCTGATGTTCTACTGTTCTACTGGCTGATGTTACTACTGTTCTACTGGCTGATGTTACTACTGTTCTACTGGCTGATGTTACTACTGTTCTTCTGGCTGATGTTACTACTGTTCTACTGGCTGATGTTCTGCTGTTCTACTGGCTGATGTTCTACTGTTCTACTGGCTGATGTTCTACTGTTCTACTGACTGATGTTACTACTGTTCTACTGGCTGATGTTACTACTGTTCTACTGGCTGATGTTACTACTGTTCTTCTGGCTGATGTTACTACTGTTCTACTGGCTGATGTTCTGCTGTTCTACTGGCTGATGTTCTACTGTTCTACTGGCTGATGTTCTACTGTTCTACTGGCTGATGTTACTACTGTTCTACTGGCTGATGTGACTACTGTTCTACTGGCTGATGTTACTACTGTTCTTCTGGCTGATGTTACTACTGTTCTACTGGCTGATGTTACTACTGTTCTACTGGCTGATGTTACTACTGTTCTACTGGCTGATGTTACTACTGTTCTACTGTCTGATGTTACTACTGTTCTACTGGCTGATGTTACTACTGTTCTACTGGCTGATGTTACTACTGTTCTTCTGGCTGATGTTACTACTGTTCTACTGGCTGATGTTCTGCTGTTCTACTGGCTGATGTTCTACTGGCTGATGTTCTACTGTTCTACTGGCTGATGTTACTACTGTTCTACTGGCTGATGTTACTACTGTTCTACTGGCTGATGTTACTACTGTTCTTCTGGCTGATGTTACTACTGTTCTACTGGCTGATGTTACTACTGTTCTACTGTCTGATGTTACTACTGTTCTTCTGGCTGATGTTACTACTGTTCTACTGGCTGATGTTACTACTGTTCTTCTGGCTGATGTTACTACTGTTCTACTGGCTGATGTTACTACTGTTCTACTGGCTGATGTTACTACTGTTCTACTGGCTGATGTTACTACTGTTCTACTGGCTGATGTTACTACTGTTCTACTGGCTGATGTTACTACTGTTCTACTGTCTGATGTTACTACTGTTCTACTGGCTGACGTTACTACTGTTCTACTGGCTGACGTTACTACTGTTCTACTGGCTGATGTTACTACTGTTCTACTGGCTGATGTTACTACTGTTCTACTGGCTGATGTTACTACTGTTCTACTGTCTGATGTTACTACTGTTCTACTGGCTGACGTTACTACTGTTCTACTGGCTGACGTTACTACTGTTCTACTGGCTGATGTTACTACTGTTCTACTGGCTGATGTTCTACTATCTACTGGCTGATGTTACTACTGTTCTACTGTTCTACTGGCTGATGTTACAACTGTTCTACTGTTCTACTGGCTGATGTTACCACTGTTCTACTGTTATGCTGGCCGATGTTACTACTGTTCTACTGTTCTACTGGCTGATGTTACCACTGTTCTACTGTTCTACTGGCTGATGTTACTACTGTTCTACTGTCTGATGTTACTACTGTTCTACTGGCTGATGTTACTACTGTTCTACTGGCTGATGTTACTACTGTTCTACTGGCTGATGTTACTACTGTTCTACTGGCTGATGTTCTACTATCTACTGGCTGATGTTACTCCTGTTCTACTGGTTGACATTACAACTGTTCTACTGGCTGATGTTACTACTGTTCTACTGGCTGATGTTCTACTATCTACTGGCTGATGTTACTACTGTTCTACTGGCTGATGTTACTACTGTTCTACTGGCTGATGTTCTACTGGCTGATGTTACTACTGTTCTACTGGCTGATGTTACTACTGTTCTACTGGCTGATGTTCTGCTGTTCTACTGGCTGATATTCTACTGTTCTACTGGCTGATGTTCTACTGTTCTACTGGCTGATGTTACTACTGTTCTACTGGCTGATGTTCTGCTGTTCTACTGGCTGATGTTACTACTGTTCTACTGGCTGATGTTACTACTGTTCTACTGGCTGATGTTACTACTGTTCTACTGGCTGATGTTACTACTGTTCTACTGGCTGATGTTACTACTGTTCTTCTGGCTGATGTTACTACTGTTCTACTGGCTGATGTTCTGCTGTTCTACTGGCTGATGTTACTACTGTTCTACTGGCTGATGTTACTACTGTTCTACTGGCTGATGTTACTACTGTTCTTCTGGCTGATGTTACTACTGTTCTACTGGCTGATGTTCTGCTGTTCTACTGGCTTATGTTACTACTGTTCTACTGGCTGATGTTACTACTGTTCTACTGGCTGATGTTACTACTGTTCTACTGGCTGATGTTACTACTGTTCTACTGGCTGATGTTACTACTGTTCTACTGGCTGTTGTTACTACTGTTCTACTGGCTGATGTTCTGCTGTTCTACTGGCTGATGTTACTACTGTTCTACTGGCTGATGTTACTACTGTTCTACTGGCTGATGTTACTACTGTTCTACTGGCTGATGTTCTGCTGTTCTACTGGCTGATGTTACTACTGTTCTACTGTCTGATGTTACTACTGTTCTACTGGCTGATGTTACTACTGTTCTACTGTCTGATGTTATTACTGTTCTTCTGGCTGATGTTACTACTGTTCTACTGGCTGATGTTACTACTGTTCTACTGGCTGATGTTACTACTGTTCTACTGGCTGATGTTACTACTGTTCTACTGGCTGATGTTACTACTGTTCTACTGTCTGATGTTACTACTGTTCTACTGGCTGACGTTACTACTGCTCTACTGGCTGACGTTACTACTGTTCTACTGGCTGATGTTACTACTGTTCTACTGGCTGATGTTCTACTATCTACTGGCTGATGTTACTACTGTTCTACTGTTCTACTGGCTGATGTTACAACTGTTCTACTGTTCTACTGGCTGATGTTACCACTGTTCTACTGTTATGCTGGCTGATGTTACTACTGTTCTACTGTTCTACTGGCTGATGTTACCACTGTTCTACTGTTCTACTGGCTGATGTTACTACTGTTCTACTGTCTGATGTTACTACTGTTCTACTGGCTGATGTTACTACTGTTCTACTGGCTGATGTTACTACTGTTCTACTGGCTGATGTTACTACTGTTCTACTGGCTGATGTTCTACTATCTACTGGCTGATGTTACTCCTGTTCTACTGGTTGACATTACAACTGTTCTACTGGCTGATGTTACTACTGTTCTACTGGCTGATGTTACTACTGTTCTACTGGCTGATGTTACTACTGTTCTACTGGCTGATGTTACTACTGTTCTACTGGCTGATGTTACTACTGTTCTTCTGGCTGATGTTACTACTGTTCTACTGGCTGATGTTCTGCTGTTCTACTGGCTGATGTTCTACTGTTCTACTGGCTGATGTTCTACTGTTCTACTGGCTGATGTTACTACTGTTCTACTGGCTGATGTTACTACTGTTCTACTGGCTGATGTTACTACTGTTCTTCTGGCTGATGTTACTACTGTTCTACTGGCTGATGTTACTACTGTTCTACTGGCTGATGTTACTACTGTTCTACTGGCTGATGTTACTACTGTTCTACTGGCTGATGTTACTACTGTTCTACTGTCTGATGTTATTACTGTTCTTCTGGCTGATGTTACTACTGTTCTACTGGCTGATGTTACTACTGTTCTACTGGCTGATGATACTACTGTTCTACTGGCTGATGTTACTACTTTTCTACTGTCTGATGTTACTACTGTTCTACTGGCTGACGTTACTACTGTTCTACTGGCTGACGTTACTACTGTTCTACTGGCTGATGTTACTACTGTTCTACTGGCTGATGTTACTACTGTTCTACTGTCTGATGTTACTACTGTTCTTCTGGCTGATGTTACTACTGTTCTACTGGCTGATGTTACTACTGTTCTACTGGCTGATGTTACTACTGTTCTACTGGCTGATGTTACTACTGTTCTTCTGGCTGATGTTACTACTGTTCTACTGGCTGATGTTACTACTGTTCTACTGGCTGATGTTACTACTGTTCTACTGGCTGATGTTACTACTGTTCTACTGGCTGATGTTACTACTGTTCTACTGGCTGATGTTCTACTGTTCTACTGGCTGATGTTCTACTGTTCTACTGGCTGATGTTACTACTGTTCTACTGGCTGATGTTACTACTGTTCTACTGGCTGATGTTACTACTGTTCTTCTGGCTGATGTTACTACTGTTCTACTGGCTGATGTTCTGCTGTTCTACTGGCTGATGTTCTACTGTTCTACTGGCTGATGTTCTACTGTTCTACTGACTGATGTTACTACTGTTCTACTGGCTGATGTTACTACCGTTCTACTGGCTGATGTTACTACTGTTCTTCTGGCTGATGTTACTACTGTTCTACTGGCTGATGTTCTGCTGTTCTACTGGCTGATGTTCTACTGTTCTACTGGCTGATGTTCTACTGTTCTACTGGCTGATGTTACTACTGTTCTACTGGCTGATGTTACTACTGTTCTACTGGCTGATGTTACTACTGTTCTTCTGGCTGATGTTACTACTGTTCTACTGGCTGATGTTACTACTGTTCTACTGGCTGATGTTACTACTGTTCTACTGGCTGATGTTACTACTGTTCTACTGTCTGATGTTACTACTGTTCTACTGGCTGATGTTACTACTGTTCTACTGGCTGATGTTACTACTGTTCTTCTGGCTGATGTTACTACTGTTCTACTGGCTGATGTTCTGCTGTTCTACTGGCTGATGTTCTACTGGCTGATGTTCTACTGTTCTACTGGCTGATGTTACTACTGTTCTACTGGCTGATGTTACTACTGTTCTACTGGCTGATGTTACTACTGTTCTTCTGGCTGATGTTACTACTGTTCTACTGGCTGATGTTACTACTGTTCTACTGGCTGATGTTACTACTGTTCTACTGGCTGATGTTACTACTGTTCTACTGTCTGATGTTATTACTGTTCTTCTGGCTGATGTTACTACTGTTCTACTGGCTGATGTTACAACTGTTCTACTGGCTGATGTTACTACTGTTCTACTGGCTGATGTTACTACTGTTCTACTGGCTGATGTTACTACTGTTCTACTGTCTGATGTTACTACTGTTCTACTGGCTGACGTTACTACTGTTCTACTGGCTGACGTTACTACTGTTCTACTGGCTGATGTTACTACTGTTCTACTGGCTGATGTTCTACTATCTACTGGCTGATGTTCTACTACTGTTCTACTGTTCTACTGGCTGATGTTACAACTGTTCTACTGTTCTACTGGCTGATGTTACCACTGTTCTACTGTTATGCTGGCCGATGTTACTACTGTTCTACTGTTCTACTGGCTGATGTTACCACTGTTCTATTGTTCTACTGGCTGATGTTACTACTGTTCTACTGTCTGATGTTACTACTGTTCTACTGGCTGATGTTACTACTGTTCTACTGGCTGATGTTACTACTGTTCTACTGGCTGATGTTACTACTGTTCTACTGGCTGATGTTCTACTATCTACTGGCTGATGTTACTCCTGTTCTACTGGTTGACATTACAACTGTTCTACTGGCTGATGTTACTACTGTTCTACTGGCTGATGTTCTACTATCTACTGGCTGATGTTACTACTGTTCTACTGGCTGATGTTACTACTGTTCTACTGGCTGATGTTCTACTGGCTGATGTTACTACTGTTCTACTGGCTGATGTTACTACTGTTCTACTGGCTGATGTTCTGCTGTTCTACTGGCTGATATTCTACTGTTCTACTGGCTGATGTTCTACTGTTCTACTGGCTGATGTTACTACTGTTCTACTGGCTGATGTTCTGCTGTTCTACTGGCTGATGTTACTACTGTTCTACTGGCTGATGTTACTACTGTTCTACTGGCTGATGTTACTACTGTTCTACTGGCTGATGTTACTACTGTTCTACTGGCTGATGTTACTACTGTTCTTCTGGCTGATGTTACTACTGTTCTACTGGCTGATGTTCTGCTGTTCTACTGGCTGATGTTACTACTGTTCTACTGGCTGATGTTACTACTGTTCTACTGGCTGATGTTACTACTGTTCTTCTGGCTGATGTTACTACTGTTCTACTGGCTGATGTTCTGCTGTTCTACTGGCTTATGTTACTACTGTTCTACTGGCTTATGTTACTACTGTTCTACTGGCTGATGTTACTACTGTTCTACTGGCTGATGTTACTACTGTTCTACTGGCTGATGTTACTACTGTTCTACTGGCTGATGTTCTGCTGTTCTACTGGCTGATGTTACTACTGTTCTACTGGCTGATGTTACTACTGTTCTACTGGCTGATGTTACTACTGTTCTACTGGCTGATGTTCTGCTGTTCTACTGGCTGATGTTACTACTGTTCTACTGTCTGATGTTACTACTGTTCTACTGGCTGATGTTACTACTGTTCTACTGTCTGATGTTATTACTGTTCTTCTGGCTGATGTTACTACTGTTCTACTGGCTGATGTTACTACTGTTCTACTGGCTGATGTTACTACTGTTCTACTGGCTGATGTTACTACTGTTCTACTGGCTGATGTTACTACTGTTCTACTGGCTGATGTTACTACTGTTCTACTGGCTGACGTTACTACTGCTCTACTGGCTGACGTTACTACTGTTCTACTGGCTGATGTTACTACTGTTCTACTGGCTGATGTTCTACTATCTACTGGCTGATGTTACTACTGTTCTACTGTTCTACTGGCTGATGTTACAACTGTTCTACTGTTCTACTGGCTGATGTTACCACTGTTCTACTGTTATGCTGGCTGATGTTACTACTGTTCTACTGTTCTACTGGCTGATGTTACCACTGTTCTACTGTTCTACTGGCTGATGTTACTACTGTTCTACTGTCTGATGTTACTACTGTTCTACTGGCTGATGTTACTACTGTTCTACTGGCTGATGTTACTACTGTTCTACTGGCTGATGTTACTACTGTTCTACTGGCTGATGTTCTACTATCTACTGGCTGATGTTACTCCTGTTCTACTGGTTGACATTACAACTGTTCTACTGGCTGATGTTACTACTGTTCTACTGGCTGATGTTCTACTATCTACTGGCTGATGTTACTACTGTTCTACTGGCTGATGTTCTGCTGTTCTACTGGCTGATGTTCTACTGTTCTACTGGCTGATGTTCTACTGTTCTACTGGCTGATGTTACTACTGTTCTACTGGCTGATGTTCTGCTGTTCTACTGGCTGATGTTACTCCTGTTCTACTGGCTGATGTTACTACTGTTCTACTGGCTGATGTTACTACTGTTCTACTGGCTGATGTTACTACTGTTCTACTGGCTGATGTTACTACTGTTCTTCTGGCTGATGTTACTACTGTTCTACTGGCTGATGTTCTGCTGTTCTACTGGCTGATGTTACTACTGTTCTTCTGGCTGATGTTACTACTGTTCTACTGGCTGATGTTCTGCTGTTCTACTGGCTTATGTTACTACTGTTCTACTGGCTGATGTTACTACTGTTCTACTGGCTGATGTTACTACTGTTCTACTGTCTGATGTTACTACTGTTCTACTGGCTGATGTTACTACTGTTCTACTGGCTGATGTTACTACTGTTCTACTGGCTGATGTTCTGCTGTTCTACTGGCTGATGTTCTACTATCTACTGGCTGATGTTACTACTGTTCTACTGGCTGATGTTACTACTGTTCTACTGGCTGATGTTACTACTGTTCTACTGGCTGATGTTAGTACTGTTCTACTGTCTGATGTTACTACTGTTCTACTGGCTGATGTTCGGCTGTTCTACTGGCTGATGTTACTACTGTTCTACTGGCTGATGTTCTACTGTTCTACTGGCTGATGTTACTACTGTTCTACTGGCTGATGTTCTGCTGTTCTACTGGCTGATGTTCTACTGTTCTACTGGCTGATGTTACTACTGTTCTACTGGCTGACGTTACTACTGTTCTACTGGCTCACGGTACTTCTGTTCTACTGGCTGATGTTCTACTATCTACTGGCTGATGTTACTACTGGTCTACTGTCTACTGGCTGATGTTACTCCTGTTCTACTGGCTGATGTTCTACTATCTACTGACTGATGTTATTTCTGTTCTACTGGCTGATGTTACTACTGTTCTACTGGCTGATGTTACTACTGTTCTACTGGCTGATGTTACTACTGTTCTAATGGCTGATGTTACCACTGTTCTACTGTTCTACTGGCTGATGTTTCTACTGTTCTACTGGCTGATGTTACTACTGTTCTACTGGCTGATGTTCTGCTGTTCTACTGGCTGATGTTACTACTGTTCTACTGGCTGATGTTCGGCTGTTCTACTGGCTGATGTTACTACTGTTCTACTGGCTGATGTTACTACTGTTCTACTGGCTGATGTTACTACTGTTCTACTGGCTGATGTTACTACTGTTCTACTGGCTGATGTTCTGCTGTTCTACTGGCTGATGTTCTACTATCTACTGGCTGATGTTACTACTCTTCTACTGGCTGATGTTCGGCTGTTCTACTGGCTGATGTTACTACTGTTCTACTGGCTGATGTTCTACTATCTACTGGCTGATGTTCTACTGTTCTACTGGCTGATGTTACTACTGTTCTACTGGCTGATGTTACTACTGTTCTACTGGCTGATGTTACTACTGTTCTACTGGCTGATGTTCTACTGTTCTACTGGCTGATGTTACTACTGTTCTACTGGCTGATGTTACTACTGTTCTACTGGCTGATGTTCTACTGTTCTACTGGCTGATGTTACTACTGTTCTACTGGCTGATGTTACTACTGTTCTACTGGCTGATGTTCTGCTGTTCTACTGGCTGATGTTACTACTGTTCTACTGGCTGATGTTCTACTGTTCTACTGGCTGATGTTCTACTATCTACTGGCTGATGTTACTACTGTTCTACTGGCTGATGTTACTACTGTTCTACTGGCTGATGTTACTACTGTTCTACTGGCTGATGTTCTACTGTTCTACTGGCTGATGTTACTACTGTTCTACAGGCTGATGTTACTACTGTTCTACTGGCTGATGTTCTGCTGTTCTACTGGCTGATGTTACTACTGTTCTACTGGCTTATGTCACTACTGTTCTACTGGCTGATGTTACTACTGTTCTACTGGCTGATGTTACTACTGTTCTACTGGCTGATGTTCTACTGTTCTACTGGCTGATGTTACTACTGTTCTACTGGCTGATGTTACTACTGTTCTACTGGCTGATGTTACTACTGTTCTACTGGCTGATGTTACCACTGTTCTACTGTTCTACTGGCTGATGTTTCTACTGTTCTACTGGCTGATGTTACTACTGTTCTACTGGCTGATGTTCTGCTGTTCTACTGGCTGATGTTACTACTGTTCTACTGGCTGATGTTCGGCTGTTCTACTGGCTGATGTTACTACTGTTCTACTGGCTGATGTTACTACTGTTCTACTGGCTGATGTTACTACTGTTCTACTGGCTGATGTTACTACTGTTCTACTGGCTGATGTTCTGCTGTTCTACTGGCTGATGTTCTACTATCTACTGGCTGATGTTACTACTCTTCTACTGGCTGATGTTCGGCTGTTCTACTGGCTGATGTTACTACTGTTCTACTGGCTGATGTTCTACTATCTACTGGCTGATGTTACTACTGTTCTTCTGGCTTATGTTACTACTGTTCTACTGGCTGATGTTCTACTATCTACTGGCTGATGTTCTACTGTTCTACTGGCTGATGTTACTACTGTTCTACTGGCTGATGTTACTACTGTTCTACTGGCTGATGTTACTACTGTTCTACTGGCTGATGTTCTACTGTTCTACTGGCTGATGTTACTACTGTTCTACTGGCTGATGTTACTACTGTTCTACTGGCTGATGTTCTACTGTTCTACTGGCTGATGTTACTACTGTTCTACTGGCTGATGTTACTACTGTTCTACTGGCTGATGTTCTGCTGTTCTACTGGCTGATGTTACTACTGTTCTACTGGCTGATGTTCTACTGTTCTACTGGCTGATGTTCTACTATCTACTGGCTGATGTTACTACTGTTCTACTGGCTGATGTTACTACTGTTCTACTGGCTGATGTTACTACTGTTCTACTGGCTGATGTTCTACTGTTCTACTGGCTGATGTTACTACTGTTCTACTGGCTGATGTTACTACTGTTCTACTGGCTGATGTTCTGCTGTTCTACTGGCTGATGTTACTACTGTTCTACTGGCTGATGTCACTACTGTTCTACTGGCTGATGTTACTACTGTTCTACTGGCTGATGTTACTACTGTTCTACTGGCTGATGTTACTACTGTTCTACTGGCTGATGTTACTACTGTTCTACTGGCTGATGTTACTACTGTTCTACTGGCTGATGTTACTACTGTTCTACTGGCTGATGTTCTACTGTTCTACTGGCTGATGTTACTACTGTTCTACTGGCTGATGTTACTACTGTTCTACTGGCTGATGTTCTGCTGTTCTACTGGCTGATGTTACTACTGTTCTACTGGCTGATGTTACTACTGTTCTACTGGCTGATGTTACTACTGTTCTACTGGCTGATGTTACTACTGTTCTACTGGCTGATGTTCTACTGTTCTACTGGCTGATATTCTACTGTTCTACTGGCTGATGTTCTACTATCTACTGGCTGATGTTACTACTGTTCTACTGGCTGATGTTACTACTGTTCTACTGGCTGATGTTACTACTGTTCTACTGGCTGATGTTCTGCTGTTCTACTAGCTGATGTTACTACTGTTCTACTGTCTGATGTTACTACTGTTCTACTGGCTGATGTTACTACTGTTCTACTGGCTGATGTTACTACTGTTCTACTGGCTGATGTTCTGCTGTTCTACTGGCTGATGTTCTACTATCTACTGGCTGATGTTACTACTGTTCTACTGGCTGATGTTACTACTGTTCTACTGGCTGATGTTACTACTGTTCTACTGGCTGATGTTAGTACTGTTCTACTGTCTGATGTTACTACTGTTCTACTGGCTGATGTTCGGCTGTTCTACTGGCTGATGTTACTACTGTTCTACTGGCTGATGTTCTACTGTTCTACTGGCTGATGTTACTACTGTTCTACTGGCTGATGTTCTGCTGTTCTACTGGCTGATGTTCTACTGTTCTACTGGCTGATGTTCTACTATCTACTGGCTGATGTTACTACTGTTCTACTGGCTGATGTTACTACTGTTCTACTGGCTGATGTTACTACTGTTCTACTGGCTGATGTTACTACTGTTCTACTGGCTGATGTTCTACTGTTCTACTGGCTGATGTTACTACTATTCTACTGGCTGATGTTACTACTGTTCTACTGGCTGATGTTCTGCTGTTCTACTGGCTGATGTTACTACTGTTCTACTGGCTGATGTCACTACTGTTCTACTGGCTGATGTTACTACTGTTCTACTGGCTGATGTTACTACTGTTCTACTGGCTGATGTTCTACTGTTCTACTGGCTGATGTTACTACTGTTCTACTGGCTGATGTTACTACTGTTCTACTGGCTGATGTTACTACTGTTCTACTGGCTGATGTTACCACTGTTCTACTGTTCTACTGGCTGATGTTTCTACTGTTCTACTGGCTGATGTTACTACTGTTCTACTGGCTGATGTTCTGCTGTTCTACTGGCTGATGTTACTACTGTTCTACTGGCTGATGTTCGGCTGTTCTACTGGCTGATGTTACTACTGTTCTACTGGCTGATGTTACTACTGTTCTACTGGCTGATGTTACTACTGTTCTACTGGCTGATGTTACTACTGTTCTACTGGCTGATGTTCTGCTGTTCTACTGGCTGATGTTCTACTATCTACTGGCTGATGTTACTACTCTTCTACTGGCTGATGTTCGGCTGTTCTACTGGCTGATGTTACTACTGTTCTACTGGCTGATGTTCTACTATCTACTGGCTGATGTTACTACTGTTTTTCTGGCTTATGTTACTACTGTTCTACTGGCTGATGTTCTACTATCTACTGGCTGATGTTCTACTGTTCTACTGGCTGATGTTACTACTGTTCTACTGGCTGATGTTCTACTGTTCTACTGGCTGATGTTACTACTGTTCTACTGGCTGATGTTCTACTGTTCTACTGGCTGATGTTACTACTGTTCTACTGGCTGATGTTACTACTGTTCTACTGGCTGATGTTCTACTGTTCTACTGGCTGATGTTACTACTGTTCTACTGGCTGATGTTACTACTGTTCTACTGGCTGATGTTCTGCTGTTCTACTGGCTGATGTTACTACTGTTCTACTGGCTGATGTTCTACTGTTCTACTGGCTGATGTTCTACTATCTACTGGCTGATGTTACTACTGTTCTACTGGCTGATGTTCTGCTGTTCTACTGGCTGATGTTACTACTGTTCTACTGGCTGATGTTACTACTGTTCTACTGGCTGATGTTACTACTGTTCTACTGGCTGATGTTACTACTGTTCTACTGGCTGATGTTCTACTGTTCTACTGGCTGATATTCTACTGTTCTACTGGCTGATGTTCTACTATCTACTGGCTGATGTTACTACTGTTCTACTGGCTGATGTTACTACTGTTCTACTGGCTGATGTTACTACTGTTCTACTGGCTGATGTTCTGCTGTTCTACTGGCTGATGTTACTACTGTTCTACTGTCTGATGTTACTACTGTTCTACTGGCTGATGTTACTACTGTTCTACTGGCTGATGTTACTACTGTTCTACTGGCTGATGTTCTGCTGTTCTACTGGCTGATGTTCTACTATCTACTGGCTGATGTTACTACTGTTCTACTGGCTGATGTTACTACTGTTCTACTGGCTGATGTTACTACTGTTCTACTGGCTGATGTTAGTACTGTTCTACTGTCTGATGTTACTACTGTTCTACTGGCTGATGTTCTACTATCTACTGGCTTATGTTACTACTGTTCTACTGGCTCACGGTACTACTGTTCTACTGGCTGATGTTCTACTATCTACTGGCTGATGTTACTACTGGTCTACTGTCTACTGGCTGATGTTACTCCTGTTCTACTGGCTGATGTTCTACTATCTACTGACTGATGTTACTACTGTTCTACTGGCTGATGTTACTACTGTTCTACTGGCTGATGTTACTACTGTTCTACTGGCTGATGTTACTACTGTTCTAATGGCTGATGTTACCACTGTTCTACTGTTCTACTGGCTGATGTTTCTACTGTTCTACTGGCTGATGTTACTACTGTTCTACTGGCTGATGTTCTGCTGTTCTACTGGCTGATGTTACTACTGTTCTACTGGCTGATGTTCGGCTGTTCTACTGGCTGATGTTACTACTGTTCTACTGGCTGATGTTACTACTGTTCTACTGGCTGATGTTACTACTGTTCTACTGGCTGATGTTACTACTGTTCTACTGGCTGATGTTCTACTGTTCTACTGGCTGATGTTACTACTGTTCTACTGGCTGATGTTCTACTGTTCTACTGGCTGATGTTCTACTATCTACTGGCTGATGTTACTACTGTTCTACTGGCTGATGTTACTACTGTTCTACTGGCTGATGTTACTACTGTTCTACTGGCTGATGTTCTACTGTTCTACTGGCTGATGTTACTACTGTTCTACTGGCTGATGTTACTACTGTTCTACTGGCTGATGTTCTGCTGTTCTACTGGCTGATGTTACTACTGTTCTACTTGCTGATGTTACTACTGTTCTACTGGCTGATGTTACTACTGTTCTACTGGCTGATGTTCTACTGTTCTACTGGCTGATGTTACTACTGTTCTACTGGCTGATGTTACTACTGTTCTACTGGCTGATGTTCTACTGTTCTACTGGCTGATGTTACTACTGTTCTACTGGCTGATGTTACTACTGTTCTACTGGCTGATGTTCTGCTGTTCTACTGGCTGATGTTACTACTGTTCTACTGGCTGATGTTACTACTGTTCTACTGGCTGATGTTACTACTGTTCTACTGGCTGATGTTACTACTGTTCTACTGGCTGATGTTCTACTGTTCTACTGGCTGATGTTCTACTGTTCTACTGGCTGATGTTCTACTATCTACTGGCTGATGTTACTACTGTTCTACTGGCTGATGTTACTACTGTTCTACTGGCTGATGTTACTACTGTTCTACTGGCTGATGTTAGTACTGTTCTACTGTCTGATGTTACTACTGTTCTACTGGCTGATGTTCGGCTGTTCTACTGGCTGATGTTACTACTGTTCTACTGGCTGATGTTCTACTGTTCTACTGGCTGATGTTACTACTGTTCTACTGGCTGATGTTCTGCTGTTCTACTGGCTGATGTTCTACTGTTCTACTGGCTGATGTTCTACTATCTACTGGCTGATGTTACTACTGGTCTACTGTCTACTGGCTGATGTTACTCCTGTTCTACTGGCTGATGTTCTACTATCTACTGACTGATGTTACTACTGTTCTACTGGCTGATGTTACTACTGTTCTACTGGCTGATGTTACTACTGTTCTACTGGCTGATGTTACTACTGTTCTAATGGCTGATGTTACCACTGTTCTACTGTTCTACTGGCTGATGTTTCTACTGTTCTACTGGCTGATGTTACTACTGTTCTACTGGCTGATGTTCTGCTGTTCTACTGGCTGATGTTACTACTGTTCTACTGGCTGATGTTCGGCTGTTCTACTGGCTGATGTTACTACTGTTCTACTGGCTGATGTTACTACTGTTCTACTGGCTGATGTTCTGCTGTTCTACTGGCTGATGTTACTACTGTTCTACTGGCTGATGTTACTACTGTTCTACTGGCTGATGTTACTACTGTTCTACTGAATGATGTTCTACTGTTCTACTGGCTGATGTTCTACTGTTCTACTGGCTGATGTTCTACTATCTACTGGCTGATGTTACTACTGTTCTACTGGCTGATGTTACTACTGTTCTACTGGCTTATGTTACTACTGTTCTACTGGCTGATGTTCGGCTGTTCTACTGGCTGATGTTACTACTGTTCTACTGGCTGATGTTACTACTGTTCTACTGGCTGATGTTACTACTGTTCTACTGGCTGATGTTACTACTGTTCTACTGGCTGATGTTCTGCTGTTCTACTGGCTGATGTTCTACTATCTACTGGCTGATGTTACTACTCTTCTACTGGCTGATGTTCGGCTGTTCTACTGGCTGATGTTACTACTGTTCTACTGGCTGATGTTCTACTATCTACTGGCTGATGTTACTACTGTTCTTCTGGCTGATGTTACTACTGTTCTACTGGCTGATGTTCTACTATCTACTGGCTGATGTTCTACTGTTCTACTGGCTGATGTTACTACTGTTCTACTGGCTGATGTTACTACTGTTCTACTGGCTGATGTTACTACTGTTCTACTGGCTGATGTTCTACTGTTCTACTGGCTGATGTTACTACTGTTCTACTGGCTGATGTTACTACTGTTCTACTGGCTGATGTTCTACTGTTCTACTGGCTGATGTTACTACTGTTCTACTGGCTGATGTTACTACTGTTCTACTGGCTGATGTTCTGCTGTTCTACTGGCTGATGTTACTACTGTTCTACTGGCTGATGTTCTACTGTTCTACTGGCTGATGTTCTACTATCTACTGGCTGATGTTACTACTGTTCTACTGGCTGATGTTACTACTGTTCTACTGGCTGATGTTACTACTGTTCTACTGGCTGATGTTCTACTGTTCTACTGGCTGATGTTACTACTGTTCTACTGGCTGATGTTACTACTGTTCTACTGGCTGATGTTCTGCTGTTCTACTGGCTGATGTTACTACTGTTCTACTGGCTGATGTTACTACTGTTCTACTGGCTGATGTTCTACTGTTCTACTGGCTGATGTTACTACTGTTCTACTGGCTGATGTTACTACTGTTCTACTGGCTGATGTTCTGCTGTTCTACTGGCTGATGTTACTACTGTTCTACTTGCTGATGTTACTACTGTTCTACTGGCTGATGTTACTACTGTTCTACTGGCTGATGTTCTACTGTTCTACTGGCTGATGTTACTACTGTTCTACTGGCTGATGTTACTACTGTTCTACTGGCTGATGTTCTACTGTTCTACTGGCTGATGTTACTACTGTTCTACTGGCTGATGTTACTACTGTTCTACTGGCTGATGTTCTGCTGTTCTACTGGCTGATGTTACTACTGTTCTACTGGCTGATGTTACTACTGTTCTACTGGCTGATGTTACTACTGTTCTACTGGCTGATGTTACTACTGTTCTACTGGCTGATGTTCTACTGTTCTACTGGCTGATGTTCTACTGTTCTACTGGCTGATGTTCTACTATCTACTGGCTGATGTTACTACTGTTCTACTGGCTGATGTTACTACTGTTCTACTGGCTGATGTTACTACTGTTCTACTGGCTGATGTTAGTACTGTTCTACTGTCTGATGTTACTACTGTTCTACTGGCTGATGTTCGGCTGTTCTACTGGATGATGTTACTACTGTTCTACTGGCTGATGTTCTACTGTTCTACTGGCTGATGTTACTACTGTTCTACTGGCTGATGTTCTGCTGTTCTACTGGCTGATGTTCTACTGTTCTACTGGCTGATGTTCTACTATCTACTGGCTGATGTTACTACTGGTCTACTGTCTACTGGCTGATGTTACTCCTGTTCTACTGGCTGATGTTCTACTATCTACTGACTGATGTTACTACTGTTCTACTGGCTGATGTTACTACTGTTCTACTGGCTGATGTTCTGCTGTTCTACTGGCTGATGTTACTACTGTTCTACTGGCTGATGTTACTACTGTTCTACTGGCTGATGTTACTACTGTTCTACTGGCTGATGTTACTACTGTTCTACTGGCTGATGTTCTACTGTTCTACTGGCTGATGTTCTACTGTTCTACTGGCTGATGTTCTACTATCTACTGGCTGATGTTACTACTGTTCTACTGGCTGATGTTACTACTGTTCTACTGGCTGATGTTACTACTGTTCTACTGGCTGATGTTAGTACTGTTCTACTGTCTGATGTTACTACTGTTCTACTGGCTGATGTTCGGCTGTTCTACTGGCTGATGTTACTACTGTTCTACTGGCTGATGTTCTACTGTTCTACTGGCTGATGTTACTACTGTTCTACTGGCTGATGTTCTGCTGTTCTACTGGCTGATGTTCTACTGTTCTACTGGCTGATGTTCTACTATCTACTGGCTGATGTTACTACTGGTCTACTGTCTACTGGCTGATGTTACTCCTGTTCTACTGGCTGATGTTCTACTATCTACTGACTGATGTTACTACTGTTCTACTGGCTGATGTTACTACTGTTCTACTGGCTGATGTTACTACTGTTCTACTGGCTGATGTTACTACTGTTCTAATGGCTGATGTTACCACTGTTCTACTGTTCTACTGGCTGATGTTTCTACTGTTCTACTGGCTGATGTTACTACTGTTCTACTGGCTGATGTTCTGCTGTTCTACTGGCTGATGTTACTACTGTTCTACTGGCTGATGTTCGGCTGTTCTACTGGCTGATGTTACTACTGTTTTACTGGCTGATGTTACTACTGTTCTACTGGCTGATGTTCTGCTGTTCTACTGGCTGATGTTACTACTGTTCTACTGGCTGATGTTACTACTGTTCTACTGGCTGATGTTACTACTGTTCTACTGAATGATGTTCTACTGTTCTACTGGCTGATGTTCTACTGTTCTACTGGCTGATGTTCTACTATCTACTGGCTGATGTTACTACTGTTCTACTGGCTGATGTTACTACTGTTCTACTGGCTTATGTTACTACTGTTCTACTGGCTGATGTTCGGCTGTTCTACTGGCTGATGTTACTACTGTTCTACTGGCTGATGTTACTACTGTTCTACTGGCTGATGTTACTACTGTTCTACTGGCTGATGTTACTACTGTTCTACTGGCTGATGTTCTGCTGTTCTACTGGCTGATGTTCTACTATCTACTGGCTGATGTTACTACTCTTCTACTGGCTGATGTTCGGCTGTTCTACTGGCTGATGTTACTACTGTTCTACTGGCTGATGTTCTACTATCTACTGGCTGATGTTACTACTGTTCTTCTGGCTGATGTTACTACTGTTCTACTGGCTGATGTTCTACTATCTACTGGCTGATGTTCTACTGTTCTACTGGCTGATGTTACTACTGTTCTACTGGCTGATGTTACTACTGTTCTACTGGCTGATGTTCTACTGTTCTACTGGCTGATGTTACTACTGTTCTACTGGCTGATGTTACTACTGTTCTACTGGCTGATGTTCTGCTGTTCTACTGGCTGATGTTACTACTGTTCTACTGGCTGATGTTCTACTGTTCTACTGGCTGATGTTCTACTATCTACTGGCTGATGTTACTACTGTTCTACTGGCTGATGTTACTACTGTTCTACTGGCTGATGTTACTACTGTTCTACTGGCTGATGTTCTACTGTTCTACTGGCTGATGTTACTACTGTTCTACTGGCTGATGTTACTACTGTTCTACTGGCTGATGTTCTGCTGTTCTACTGGCTGATGTTACTACTGTTCTACTGGCTGATGTTACTACTGTTCTACTGGCTGATGTTACTACTGTTCTACTGGCTGATGTTACTACTGTTCTACTGGCTGATGTTCTACTGTTCTACTGGCTGATGTTACTACTGTTCTACTGGCTGATGTTACTACTGTTCTACTGGCTGATGTTACTACTGTTCTACTGGCTGATGTTACTACTGTTCTACTGTCTGATGTTACTACTGTTCTACTGGCTGATGTTCGGCTGTTCTACTGGCTGATGTTACTACTGTTCTACTGTTCTACTGGGTGATGTTCTACTATCTACTGGCTGATGTTACTACTGTTCTACTGGCTGATGTTACTACTGTTCTACTGGCTGATGTTCTGATGTTCTACTGGCTGATGTTACTACTGTTCTACTGGCTGATATTCTACTGTTCTACTGGCTGATGTTCTACTATCTACTGGCTGATGTTACTACTGTTCTACTGGCTGATGTTACTGCTGTTCTACTGACTGATGTTACTACTGTTCTACTGGCTGATGTTCTACTGTTCTACTGGCTGATGTTACTACTGTTTTACTGGCTGATGTTACTACTGTTCTACTGGCTGATGTTCTGCTGTTCTACTGGCTGATGTTACTACTGTTCTACTGGCTGATGTTCTACTGTTCTACTGGCTGATGTTACTACTGTTCTACTGGCTGATGTTACTACTGTTCTACTGGCTGATATTCTACTGTTCTACTGGCTGATGTTACTACTGTTCTACTGGCTGATGTTACTACTGTTCTACTGGCTGATGTTCTACTGTTCTACTGGCTGATGTTCTACTATCTACTGGCTGATGTTACTACTGTTCTACCGGCTGATATTCTGCTGTTCTACTGGCTGATGTTCTACTGTTCTACTTGCTGATGTTCTACTATCTACTGGCTGATGTTACTACTGTTCTACTGGCTGATGTTCTACTATCTACTGGCTGATGTTACTACTGTTCTACTGGCTGATGTTCTACTGTTCTACTGGCTGATGTTACTACTGTTCTACTGGCTGATGTTACTACTGTTCTACTGGCTGATATTCTACTGTTCTACTGGCTGATGTTACTACTGTTCTACTGGCTGATGTTACTACTGTTCTACTGGCTGATGTTCTACTGTTCTACTGGCTGATGTTCTACTATCTACTGGCTGATGTTACTACTGTTCTACCGGCTGACATTCTGCTGTTCTACTGGCTGATGTTCTACTGTTCTACTTGCTGATGTTCTACTATCTACTGGCTGATGTTACTACTGTTCTACTGGCTGATGTTCTACTATCTACTGGCTGATGTTACTACTGTTCTACTGGCTGATGTTACTACTGTTCTACTGGCTGATGTTTCTACTGTTCTACTGGCTGATGTTACTACTGTTCTACTGGCTGATGTTCTACTATCTACTGGCTGATGTTACTACTGTTCTACTGGCTGATGTTACTACTGTTCTACTGGCTGATGTTCTACCATCTACTGGCTGATGTTACTACTGTTCTACTGGCTGATGTTCTACTATCTACTGGCTGATGTTACTACTGTTCTACTGGCTGATGTTACTACTGTTCTAATGGCTGATGTTACTACTGTTCTACTGGCTGATGTTCTACTATCTACTGGCTGATGTTCTACTATCTTCTGGCTGATGTTACTACTGTTCTACTGGCTGATGTTCTACTATCTACTGGCTGATGTTACTACTGTTGTACTGGCTGATGTTACTACTGTTCTACTGGCTGATGTTACTACTGTTCTACTGGTTGATGTTCTGCTGTTCTACTGGCTGATGTTACTACTGTTCTACTGGCTGATGTTACTACTGTTCTACTGGCTGATGTTACTACTGTTCTACTGGCTGATGTTACTACTGTTCTACTGGCTGATGTTCTACTATCTACTGGCTGATGTTACTACTGTTCTACTGGCTGATGTTACTACTGTTCTACTGGCTGATGTTCTACTGTTCTACTGGCTGATGTTACTACTGTTCTACTGGCTGATGTTACTACTGTTCTACTGGCTGATATTCTACTGTTCTACTGGCTGATGTTACTACTGTTCTACTGGCTGATGTTACTACTGTTCTACTGGCTGATGTTCTACTGTTCTACTGGCTGATGTTCTACTATCTACTGGCTGATGTTACTACTGTTCTACCGGCTGATATTCTGCTGTTCTACTGGCTGATGTTCTACTGTTCTACTTGCTGATGTTCTACTATCTACTGGCTGATGTTACTACTGTTCTACTGGCTGATGTTCTACTATCTACTGGCTGATGTTACTACTGTTCTACTGGCTGATGTTCTACTGTTCTACTGGCTGATGTTACTACTGTTCTACTGGCTGATGTTACTACTGTTCTACTGGCTGATATTCTACTGTTCTACTGGCTGATGTTACTACTGTTCTACTGGCTGATGTTACTACTGTTCTACTGGCTGATGTTCTACTGTTCTACTGGCTGATGTTCTACTATCTACTGGCTGATGTTACTACTGTTCTACCGGCTGACATTCTGCTGTTCTACTGGCTGATGTTCTACTGTTCTACTTGCTGATGTTCTACTATCTACTGGCTGATGTTACTACTGTTCTACTGGCTGATGTTCTACTATCTACTGGCTGATGTTACTACTGTTCTACTGGCTGATGTTACTACTGTTCTACTGGCTGATGTTTCTACTGTTCTACTGGCTGATGTTACTACTGTTCTACTGGCTGATGTTCTACTATCTACTGGCTGATGTTACTACTGTTCTACTGGCTGATGTTACTACTGTTCTACTGGCTGATGTTCTACCATCTACTGGCTGATGTTACTACTGTTCTACTGGCTGATGTTCTACTATCTACTGGCTGATGTTACTACTGTTCTACTGGCTGATGTTACTACTGTTCTAATGGCTGATGTTACTACTGTTCTACTGGCTGATGTTCTACTATCTACTGGCTGATGTTCTACTATCTTCTGGCTGATGTTACTACTGTTCTACTGGCTGATGTTCTACTATCTACTGGCTGATGTTACTACTGTTGTACTGGCTGATGTTACTACTGTTCTACTGGCTGATGTTACTACTGTTCTACTGGTTGATGTTCTGCTGTTCTACTGGCTGATGTTACTACTGTTCTACTGGCTGATGTTACTACTGTTCTACTGGCTGATGTTACTACTGTTCTACTGGCTGATGTTACTACTGTTCTACTGGCTGATGTTCTACTATCTACTGGCTGATGTTACTACTGTTCTACTGGCTGATGTTACTACTGTTCTACTGGCTGATGTTACTACTGTTCTA
This sequence comes from Oncorhynchus masou masou, assembly GCF_036934945.1. Classification (NCBI taxonomy): domain Eukaryota; kingdom Metazoa; phylum Chordata; class Actinopteri; order Salmoniformes; family Salmonidae; genus Oncorhynchus; species Oncorhynchus masou. The sequence continues at coordinate 92,572,507 of NC_088243.1, read as the reverse complement.
CTGGCTGATGTTACTACTGTCTACTGGCTGATGTTACTACTGTTCTACTGGCTGATGTTACTACTGTTCTACTGGCTGATGTTACTACTGTTCTACTGGCTGATGTTACTACTGTTCTACTGGCTGATGTTCTACTATCTACTGGCTGATGTTACTACTGTTCTACTGGCTGATGTTACTACTGTTCTACTGGCTGATGTTACTACTGTTCTACTGGCTGATGTTACTACTGTTCTACTGTCTGATGTTACCACTGTTCTGCTGTTCTACTGGCTGATGTTCTACTGTTCTACTGGCTGATGTTACTACTGTTCTACTGGCTGATGTTACTACTGTTCTACTGGCTGATGTTCTACTGTTCTACTGGCTGATGTTACTACTGTTCTACTGGCTGATGTTACTACTGTTCTACTGGCTGATGTTCTACTGTTCTACTGGCTGATGTTCTACTATCTACTGGCTGATGTTACTACTGTTCTACCGGCTGATATTCTGCTGTTCTACTGGCTGATGTTCTACTGTTCTACTTGCTGATGTTCTACTATCTACTGGCTGATGTTACTACTGTTCTACTGGCTGATGTTCTACTATCTACTGGCTGATGTTACTACTGTTCTACTGGCTGATGTTACTACTGTTCTACTGGCTGATGTTTCTACTGTTCTACTGGCTGATGTTACTACTGTTCTACTGGCTGATGTTCTACTATCTACTGGCTGATGTTACTACTGTTCTACTGGCTGATGTTACTACTGTTCTACTGGCTGATGTTCTACCATCTACTGGCTGATGTTACTACTGTTCTACTGGCTGATGTTCTACTATCTACTGGCTGATGTTACTACTGTTCTACTGGCTGATGTTACTACTGTTCTAATGGCTGATGTTACTACTGTTCTACTGGCTGATGTTCTACTATCTACTGGCTGATGTTCTACTATCTTCTGGCTGATGTTACTACTGTTCTACTGGCTGATGTTCTACTATCTACTGGCTGATGTTACTACTGTTCTACTGGCTGATGTTACTACTGTTCTACTGGCTGATGTTACTACTGTTCTACTGGTTGATGTTCTGCTGTTCTACTGGCTGATGTTACTACTGTTCTACTGGCTGATGTTACTACTGTTCTACTGGCTGATGTTACTACTGTTCTACTGGCTGATGTTACTACTGTTCTACTGGCTGATGTTCTACTATCTACTGGCTGATGTTACTACTGTTCTACTGGCTGATGTTACTACTGTTCTACTGGCTGATGTTACTACTGTTCTACTGGCTGATGTTACTACTGTCTACTGGCTGATGTTACTACTGTTCTACTGGCTGATGTTACTACTGTTCTACTGGCTGATGTTACTACTGTTCTACTGGCTGATGTTACTACTGTTCTACTGGCTGATGTTCTACTATCTACTGGCTGATGTTACTACTGTTCTACTGGCTGATGTTACTACTGTTCTACTGGCTGATGTTACTACTGTTCTACTGGCTGATGTTACTACTGTTCTACTGTCTGATGTTACCACTGTTCTGCTGTTCTACTGGCTGATGTTCTACTGTTCTACTGGCTGATGTTACTACTGTTCTACTGGCTGATGTTACTACTGTTCTACTGGCTGATGTTCTACTGGCTGATGTTCTACTGGCTGATGTTACTACTGTTCTACTGGCTGATGTTACTACTGTTCTACTGGCTGATGTTACTACTGTTCTACTGGCTGATGTTACTACTGTTCTACTGTCTGATGTTCTACTGTCTACTGGCTGTCTACTGGCTGATGTTACTACTGTTCTACTGGCTGATGTTACTACTGTTCTACTGGCTGATGTTACTACTGTTCTACTGGCTGATGTTTCTACTGTTCTACTGGCTGATTTTACTACTGTTCTACTGGCTGATGTTACTACTGTTCTACTGACTGATGTTACTACTGTTCTACTGTCTGATGTTACTACTGTTCTACTGGCTGATGTTCTGCTGTTCTACTGGCTGATGTTCTGCTGTTCTACTGGCTGATGTTACTACTGTTCTACTGGCTGATGTTACTACTGTTCTACTGGCTGATGTTCTGCTGTTCTACTGGCTGATGTTACTACTGTTCTACTGTCTGATGTTCTACTGTCTACTGGCTGTCTACTGGCTGATGTTACTACTGTTCTACTGGCTGATGTTTCTACTGTTCTACTGGCTGATTTTACTACTGTTCTACTGGCTGATGTTACTACTGTTCTACTGACTGATGTTACTACTGTTCTACTGTCTGATGTTACTACTGTTCTACTGGCTGATGTTCTGCTGTTCTACTGGCTGATGTTCTGCTGTTCTACTGGCTGATGTTACTACTGTTCTACTGGCTGATGTTACTACTGTTCTACTGGCTGATGTTCTGCTGTTCTACTGGCTGATGTTACTACTGTTCTACTGTCTGATGTTCTACTGTCTACTGGCTGTCTACTGGCTGATGTTACTACTGTTCTACTGGCTGATGTTACTACTGTTCTACTGGCTGATGTTACTACTGTTCTACTGGCTGATGTTTCTACTGTTCTACTGGCTGATTTTACTACTGTTCTACTGGCTGATGTTACTACTGTTCTACTGACTGATGTTACTACTGTTCTACTGTCTGATGTTACTACTGTTCTACTGGCTGATGTTCTGCTGTTCTACTGGCTGATGTTCTGCTGTTCTACTGGCTGATGTTACTACTGTTCTACTGGCTGATGTTACTACTGTTCTACTGGCTGATGTTACTACTGTTCTACTGGCTGATGTTACTACTGTTCTACTGGCTGATGTTTCTACTGTTCTACTGGCTGATGTTACTACTGTTCTACTGGCTGATGTTCTACTATCTACTGGCTGATGTTACTACTGTTCTACTGGCTGATGTTACTACTGTTCTACTGGCTGATGTTCTACCATCTACTGGCTGATGTTACTACTGTTCTACTGGCTGATGTTCTACTATCTACTGGCTGATGTTACTACTGTTCTACTGGCTGATGTTACTACTGTTCTAATGGCTGATGTTACTACTGTTCTACTGGCTGATGTTCTACTATCTACTGGCTGATGTTCTACTATCTTCTGGCTGATGTTACTACTGTTCTACTGGCTGATGTTCTACTATCTACTGGCTGATGTTACTACTGTTGTACTGGCTGATGTTACTACTGTTCTACTGGCTGATGTTACTACTGTTCTACTGGTTGATGTTCTGCTGTTCTACTGGCTGATGTTACTACTGTTCTACTGGCTGATGTTACTACTGTTCTACTGGCTGATGTTACTACTGTTCTACTGGCTGATGTTACTACTGTTCTACTGGCTGATGTTCTACTATCTACTGGCTGATGTTACTACTGTTCTACTGGCTGATGTTACTACTGTCCGACTGGCTGATGTTACTACTGTTCTACTGGCTGATGTTACTACTGTCTACTGGCTGATGTTACTACTGTTCTACTGGCTGATGTTACTACTGTTCTACTGGCTGATGTTACTACTGTTCTACTGGCTGATGTTACTACTGTTCTATTGGCTGATGTTCTACTATCTACTGGCTGATGTTACTACTGTTCTACTGGCTGATGTTACTACTGTTCTACTGGCTGATGTTACTACTGTTCTACTGACTGATGTTACTACTGTTCTACTGTCTGATGTTACCACTGTTCTGCTGTTCTACTGGCTGATGTTCTACTGTTCTACTGGCTGATGTTACTACTGTTCTACTGGCTGATGTTACTACTGTTCTACTGGCTGATGTTCTACTATTCTACTGGCTGATGTTACTACTGTTCTACTGGCTGATGTTACTACTGTTCTACTGGCTGATGTTCTACTGTTCTACTGGCTGATGTTCTACTATCTACTGGCTGATGTTACTATTGTTCTACCGGCTGATATTCTGCTGTTCTACTGGCTGATGTTCTACTGTTCTACTTGCTGATGTTCTACTATCTACTGGCTGATGTTACTACTGTTCTACTGGCTGATGTTCTACTATCTACTGGCTGATGTTACTACTGTTCTACTGGCTGATGTTACTACTGTTCTACTGGCTGATGTTTCTACTGTTCTACTGGCTGATGTTACTACTGTTCTACTGGCTGATGTTCTACTATCTACTGGCTGATGTTACTACTGTTCTACTGGCTGATGTTACTACTGTTCTACTGGCTGATGGTCTACCATCTACTGGCTGATGTTACTACTGTTCTACTGGCTGATGTTCTACTATCTACTGGCTGATGTTACTACTGTTCTACTGGCTGATGTTACTACTGTTCTAATGGCTGATGTTACTACTGTTCTACTGGCTGATGTTCTACTATCTACTGGCTGATGTTCTACTATCTTCTGGCTGATGTTACTACTGTTCTACTGGCTGATGTTCTACTATCTACTGGCTGATGTTACTACTGTTCTACTGGCTGATGTTACTACTGTTCTACTGGCTGATGTTACTACTGTTCTACTGGTTGATGTTCTGCTGTTCTACTGGCTGATGTTACTACTGTTCTACTGGCTGATGTTACTACTGTTCTACTGGCTGATGTTACTACTGTTCTACTGGCTGATGTTACTACTGTTCTACTGGCTGATGTTCTACTATCTACTGGCTGATGTTACTACTGTTCTACTGGCTGATGTTACTACTGTTCTACTGGCTGATGTTACTACTGTTCTACTGGCTGATGTTACTACTGTCTACTGGCTGATGTTACTACTGTTCTACTGGCTGATGTTACTACTGTTCTACTGGCTGATGTTACTACTGTTCTACTGGCTGATGTTACTACTGTTCTACTGGCTGATGTTCTACTATCTACTGGCTGATGTTACTACTGTGTTCTACTGGCTGATGTTACTACTGTTCTACTGGCTGATGTTACTACTGTTCTACTGGCTGATGTTACTACTGTTCTACTGTCTGATGTTACCACTGTTCTGCTGTTCTACTGGCTGATGTTCTACTGTTCTACTGGCTGATGTTACTACTGTTCTACTGGCTGATGTTACTACTGTTCTACTGGCTGATGTTCTACTGGCTGATGTTCTACTGGCTGATGTTACTACTGTTCTACTGGCTGATGTTACTACTGTTCTACTTGCTGATGTTACTACTGTTCTACTGGCTGATGTTACTACTGTTCTACTGGCTGATGTTACTACTGTTCTACTGGCTGATGTTCTGCTGTTCTACTGGCTGATGTTACTACTGTTCTACTGTCTGATGTTCTACTGTCTACTGGCTGTCTACTGGCTGATGTTACTACTGTTCTACTGGCTGATGTTACTACTGTTCTACTGGCTGATGTTACTACTGTTCTACTGGCTGATGTTTCTACTGTTCTACTGGCTGATTTTACTACTGTTCTACTGGCTGATGTTACTACTGTTCTACTGGCTGATGTTACTACTGTTCTACTGACTGATGTTACTACTGTTCTACTGTCTGATGTTACTACTGTTCTACTGGCTGATGTTCTGCTGTTCTACTGGCTGATGTTCTGCTGTTCTACTGGCTGATGTTACTACTGTTCTACTGGCTGATGTTACTACTGTTCTACTGGCTGATGTTACTACTGTTCTACTGGCTGATGTTCTGCTGTTCTACTGGCTGATGTTACTACTGTTCTACTGGCTGATATTCTACTGTTCTACTGGCTGATGTTCTACTATCTACTGGCTGATGTTACTACTGTTCTACTGGCTGATGTTACTACTGTTCTACTGGCTGATGTTACTACTGTTCTACTGGCTGATGTTCTACTGTTCTACTGGCTGATGTTACTACTGTTCTACTGGCTGATGTTACTACTGTTCTACTGGCTGATGTTCTGCTGTTCTACTGGCTGATGTTACTACTGTTCTACTGGCTGATGTTCTACTGTTCTACTGGCTGATGTTACTACTGTTCTACTGGCTGATGTTCTACTGTTCTACTGGCTGATGTTACTACTGTTCTACTGGCTGATGTTACTACAGTTCTACTGGCTGATGTTCTACTGTTCTACTGGCTGATGTTCTACAATCTACTGGCTGATGTTACTACTGTTCTACCGGCTGATATTCTGCTGTTCTACTGGCTGATGTTCTACTGTTCTACTTGCTGATGTTCTACTATCTACTGGCTGATGTTACTACTGTTCTACTGGCTGATGTTACTACTGTTCTACTGGCTGATGTTACTACTGTTCTACTGGCTGATGTTCTGCTATCTACTGGCTGATGTTACTACTGTTCTACTGGCTGATGTTACTACTGTTCTACTGGCTGATGTTACTACTGTTCTACTGGCTGATGTTACTACTGTTCTACTGGCTGATGTTACTACTGTTCTACTGTCTGATGTTACCACTGTTCTGCTGTTCTACTGGCTGATGTTCTACTGTTCTACTGGCTGATGTTACTACTATTCTACTGGCTGATGTTCGGCTGTTCTACTGGCTGATGTTACTACTGTTCTACTGGCTGATGTTCTACTATCTACTGGCTGATGTTGCTACTGTTCTTCTGGCTGATGTTACTACTGTTCTACTGGCTGATGTTCTACTATCTACTGGCTGATGTTACTACTGTTCTTCTGGCTGATGTTACTACTGTTCTACTGGCTGATGTTCTACTATCTACTGGCTGATTTTACTACTGTTCTACTGGCTGATGTTCTACTGTTCTACTGGCTGATGTTACTACTGTTCTACTGGCTGATGTTACTACTGTTCTACTGGCTGATGTTACTACTGTTCTTCTGGCTGATGTTACTACTGTTCTACTGGCTGATGTTACTACTGTTCTACTGGCTGATGTTCTACTGTTCTACTGGCTGATGTTACTACTGTTCTACTGGCTGATGTTACTACTGTTCTACTGGCTGATGTTCTGCTGTTCTACTGGCTGATGTTACTACTGTTCTACTGGCTGATATTCTACTGTTCTACTGGCTGATGTTCTACTATCTACTGGCTGATGTTACTACTGTTCTACTGGCTGATGTTACTGCTGTTCTACTGACTGATGTTACTACTGTTCTACTGGCTGATGTTCTACTGTTCTACTGGCTGATGTTACTACTGTTTTACTGGCTGATGTTACTACTGTTCTACTGGCTGATGTTCTGCTGTTCTACTGGCTGATGTTACTACTGTTCTACTGGCTGATGTTCTACTGTTCTACTGGCTGATGTTACTACTGTTCTACTGGCTGATGTTACTACTGTTCTACTGGCTGATATTCTACTGTTCTACTGGCTGATGTTCTACTATCTACTGGCTGATGTTACTACTGTTCTACTGGCTGATGTTACTACTGTTCTACTGGCTGATGTTACTACTGTTCTACTGGCTGATGTTCTACTGTTCTACTGGCTGATGTTACTACTGTTCTACTGGCTGATGTTACTACTGTTCTACTGGCTGATGTTCTGCTGTTCTACTGGCTGATGTTACTACTGTTCTACTGGCTGATGTTCTACTGTTCTACTGGCTGATGTTACTACTGTTCTACTGGCTGATGTTCTACTGTTCTACTGGCTGATGTTACTACTGTTCTACTGGCTGATGTTACTACAGTTCTACTGGCTGATGTTCTACTGTTCTACTGGCTGATGTTCTACAATCTACTGGCTGATGTTACTACTGTTCTACCGGCTGATATTCTGCTGTTCTACTGGCTGATGTTCTACTGTTCTACTTGCTGATGTTCTACTATCTACTGGCTGATGTTACTACTGTTCTACTGGCTGATGTTACTACTGTTCTACTGGCTGATGTTACTACTGTTCTACTGGCTGATGTTCTGCTATCTACTGGCTGATGTTACTACTGTTCTACTGGCTGATGTTACTACTGTTCTACTGGCTGATGTTACTACTGTTCTACTGGCTGATGTTACTACTGTTCTACTGGCTGATGTTACTACTGTTCTACTGTCTGATGTTACCACTGTTCTGCTGTTCTACTGGCTGATGTTCTACTGTTCTACTGGCTGATGTTACTACTATTCTACTGGCTGATGTTCGGCTGTTCTACTGGCTGATGTTACTACTGTTCTACTGGCTGATGTTCTACTATCTACTGGCTGATGTTGCTACTGTTCTTCTGGCTGATGTTACTACTGTTCTACTGGCTGATGTTCTACTATCTACTGGCTGATGTTACTACTGTTCTTCTGGCTGATGTTACTACTGTTCTACTGGCTGATGTTCTACTATCTACTGGCTGATTTTACTACTGTTCTACTGGCTGATGTTCTACTGTTCTACTGGCTGATGTTACTACTGTTCTACTGGCTGATGTTACTACTGTTCTACTGGCTGATGTTACTACTGTTCTTCTGGCTGATGTTACTACTGTTCTACTGGCTGATGTTACTACTGTTCTACTGGCTGATGTTCTACTGTTCTACTGGCTGATGTTACTACTGTTCTACTGGCTGATGTTACTACTGTTCTACTGGCTGATGTTCTGCTGTTCTACTGGCTGATGTTACTACTGTTCTACTGGCTGATATTCTACTGTTCTACTGGCTGATGTTCTACTATCTACTGGCTGATGTTACTACTGTTCTACTGGCTGATGTTACTGCTGTTCTACTGACTGATGTTACTACTGTTCTACTGGCTGATGTTCTACTGTTCTACTGGCTGATGTTACTACTGTTTTACTGGCTGATGTAACTACTGTTCTACTGGCTGATGTTCTGCTGTTCTACTGGCTGATGTTACTACTGTTCTACTGGCTGATGTTCTACTGTTCTACTGGCTGATGTTACTACTGTTCTACTGGCTGATGTTACTACTGTTCTACTGGCTGATGTTCTACTGTTCTACTGGCTGATGTTACTACTGTTCTACTGGCTGATGTTACTACTGTTCTACTGGCTGATGTTCTACTGTTCTACTGACTGATGTTCTACTATCTACTGGCTGATGTTACTACTGTTCTACCGGCTGATATTCTGCTGTTCTACTGGCTGATGTTCTACTGTTCTACTTGCTGATGTTCTACTATCTACTGGCTGATGTTACTACTGTTCTACTGGCTGATGTTCTACTATCTACTGGCTGATGTTACTACTGTTCTACTGGCTGATGTTACTACTGTTCTACTGGCTGATGTTTCTACTGTTCTACTGGCTGATGTTACTACTGTTCTACTGGCTGATGTTCTACTATCTACTGGCTGATGTTACTACTGTTCTACTGGCTGATGTTACTACTGTTCTACTGGCTGATGTTCTACCATCTACTGGCTGATGTTACTACTGTTCTACTGGCTGATGTTCTACTATCTACTGGCTGATGTTACTACTGTTCTACTGGCTGATGTTACTACTGTTCTAATGGCTGATGTTACTACTGGTCTACTGGCTGATGTTCTACTATCTACTGGCTGATGTTCTACTATCTTCTGGCTGATGTTACTACTGTTCTACTGGCTGATGTTCTACTATCTACTGGCTGATGTTACTACTGTTCTACTGGCTGATGTTACTACTGTTCTACTGGCTGATGTTACTACTGTTCTACTGGTTGATGTTCTGCTGTTCTACTGGCTGATGTTACTACTGTTCTACTGGCTGATGTTACTACTGTTCTACTGGCTGATGTTACTACTGTTCTACTGGCTGATGTTACTACTGTTCTACTGGCTGATGTTCTACTATCTACTGGCTGATGGTACTACTGTTCTACTGGCTGATGTTACTACTGTTCTACTGGCTGATGTTACTACTGTTCTACTGGCTGATGTTACTACTGTCTACTGGCTGATGTTACTACTGTTCTACTGGCTGATGTTCTACTGTTCTACTGGCTGATGTTCTACTATCTACTGGCTGATGTTACTACTGTTCTACCGGCTGATATTCTGCTGTTCTACTGGCTGATGTTCTACTGTTCTACTTGCTGATGTTCTACTATCTACTGGCTGATGTTACTACTGTTCTACTGGCTGATGTTCTACTATCTACTGGCTGATGTTACTACTGTTCTACTGGCTGATGTTACTACTGTTCTACTGGCTGATGTTTCTACTGTTCTACTGGCTGATGTTACTACTGTTCTACTGGCTGATGTTCTACTATCTACTGGCTGATGTTACTACTGTTCTACTGGCTGATGTTACTACTGTTCTACTGGCTGATGTTCTACCATCTACTGGCTGATGTTACTACTGTTCTACTGGCTGATGTTCTACTATCTACTGGCTGATGTTACTACTGTTCTACTGGCTGATGTTACTACTGTTCTAATGGCTGATGTTACTACTGTTCTACTGGCTGATGTTCTACTATCTACTGGCTGATGTTCTACTATCTTCTGGCTGATGTTACTACTGTTCTACTGGCTGATGTTCTACTATCTACTGGCTGATGTTACTACTGTTCTACTGGCTGATGTTACTACTGTTCTACTGGCTGATGTTACTACTGTTCTACTGGTTGATGTTCTGCTGTTCTACTGGCTGATGTTACTACTGTTCTACTGGCTGATGTTACTACTGTTCTACTGGCTGATGTTACTACTGTTCTACTGGCTGATGTTACTACTGTTCTACTGGCTGATGTTCTACTATCTACTGGCTGATGTTACTACTGTTCTACTGGCTGATGTTACTACTGTTCTACTGGCTGATGTTACTACTGTTCTACTGGCTGATGTTACTACTGTCTACTGGCTGATGTTACTACTGTTCTACTGGCTTATGTTACTACTGTTCTACTGGCTGATGTTACTACTGTTCTACTGGCTGATGTTACTACTGTTCTACTGGCTGATGTTCTACTATCTACTGGCTGATGTTACTACTGTTCTACTGGCTGATGTTACTACTGTTCTACTGGCTGATGTTACTACTGTTCTACTGTCTGATGTTACCACTGTTCTGCTGTTCTACTGGCTGATGTTACTACTGTTCTACTGGCTGATGTTACTACTGTTCTACTGGCTGATGTTCTACTGGCTGATGTTCTACTGGCTGATGTTACTACTGTTCTACTGGCTGATGTTACTACTGTTCTACTGGCTGATGTTACTACTGTTCTACTGGCTGATGTTACTACTGTTCTACTGGCTGATGTTACTACTGTTCTACTGGCTGATGTTCTGCTGTTCTACTGGCTGATGTTAATACTGTTCTACTGTCTGATGTTCTACTGTCTACTGGCTGATGTTACTACTGTTCTACTGGCTGATGTTTCTACTGTTCTACTGGCTGATTTTACTACTGTTCTACTGGCTGATGTTACTACTGTTCTACTGGCTGATGTTACTACTGTTCTACTGACTGATGTTACTACTGTTCTACTGTCTGATGTTACTACTGTTCTACTGGCTGATGTTCTGCTGTTCTACTGGCTGATGTTCTGCTGTTCTACTGGCTGATGTTACTACTGTTCTACTGGCTGATGTTACTACTGTTCTACTGGCTGATGTTACTACTGTTCTACTGGCTGATGTTCTGCTGTTCTACTGGCTGATGTTACTACTGTTCTACTGGCTGATATTCTACTGTTCTACTGGCTGATGTTCTACTATCTACTGGCTGATGTTACTACTGTTCTACTGGCTGATGTTACTACTGTTCTACTGGCTGATGTTACTACTGTTCTACTGGCTGATGTTCTACTGTTCTACTGGCTGGTGTTACTACTGTTCTACTGGCTGATGTTACTACTGTTCTACTGGCTGATGTTCTGCTGTTCTACTGGCTGATGTTACTACTGTTCTACTGGCTGATGTTCTACTGTTCTACTGGCTGATGTTACTACTGTTCTACTGGCTGATGTTACTACTGTTCTACTGGCTGATGTTCTACTGTTCTACTGGCTGATGTTCTACTATCTACTGGCTGATGTTACTACTGTTCTACCGGCTGATATTCTGCTGTTCTACTGGCTGATGTTCTACTGTTCTACTTGCTGATGTTCTACTATCTACTGGCTGATGTTACTACTGTTCTACTGGCTGATGTTACTACTGTTCTACTGGCTGATGTTTCTACTGTTCTACTGGCTGATGTTACTACTGTTCTACTGGCTGATGTTCTACTATCTACTGGCTGATGTTACTACTGTTCTACTGGCTGATGTTACTACTGTTCTACTGGCTGATGTTCTGCTATCTACTGGCTGATGTTACTACTGTTCTACTGGCTGATGTTACTACTGTTCTACTGGCTGATGTTACTACTGTTCTACTGGCTGATGTTACTACTGTTCTACTGGCTGATGTTACTACTGTTCTACTGTCTGATGTTACTACTGTTCTACTGGCTGATGTTACTACTGTTCTACTGGCTGATGTTACTACTGTTCTACTGGCTGATGTTCTACTGGCTGATGTTCTACTGGCTGATGTTACTACTGTTCTACTGGCTGATGTTACTACTGTTCTACTAGCTGATGTTACTACTGTTCTACTGGCTGATGTTACTACTGTTCTACTGGCTGATGTTACTACTGTTCTTCTGGCTGATGTTACTACTGTTCTACTGGCTGATGTTCTGCTGTTCTACTGGCTGATGTTACTACTGTTCTACTGTCTGATGTTACTACTGTTCTACTGGCAAATGTTCTACTATCTACTGGCTGATGTTACTACTGTTCTACTGGCTGATGTTACTACTGTTCTACTGGCTGATGTTCTACTGTTCTACAGGCTGATGTTCTACTGTCTACTGGCTGATGTTACTACTGTTCTACTGGCTGATGTTACTACTGTTCTACTGGCTGATGTTACTACTGTTCTACTGGCTGATGTTACTACTGTTCTACAGGCAGATGTTTCTACTGTTCTACTGGCTGATGTTACTACTGTTCTACTGGCTGATGTTACTACTGTTCTACTGGCTGATGTTACTACTGTTCTACTGGCTGATGTTACTACTGTTCTACTGGCTGATGTTACTACTGTTCTACTGACTGATGTTACTACTGTTCTACTGTCTGATGGTACTACTGTTCTACTGGCTGATGTTCTGCTGTTCTACTGGCTGATGTTCTGCTGTTCTACTGGCTGATGTTACTACTGTTCTACTGGCTGATGTTACTACTGTTCTACTGGCTGATGTTACTACTGTTCTACTGGCTGATGTTCTGCTGTTCTACTGGCTGATGTTACTACTGTTCTACTGGCTGATATTCTACTGTTCTACTGGCTGATGTTCTACTATCTACTGGCTGATGTTACTACTGTTCTACTGGCTGATGTTCTACTGTTCTACTGGCTGATGTTACTACTGTTCTACTGGCTGATGTTACTACTGTTCTACTGGCTGATGTTCTACTGTTCTACTGGCTGATGTTACTACTGTTCTACTGGCTGATGTTACTACTGTTCTACTGGCTGATGTTCTACTGTTCTACTGGCTGATGTTCTACTATCTACTGGCTGATGTTACTACTGTTCTACCGGCTGATATTCTGCTGTTCTACTGGCTGATGTTCTACTGTTCTACTTGCTGATGTTACTACTGTTCTACTGGCTGATGTTACTACTGTTCTACTGGCTGATGTTACTACTGTTCTACTGGCTGATGTTTCTACTGTTCTACTGGCTGATGTTACTACTGTTCTACTGGCTGATGTTACTACTGTTCTACTGGCTGATGTTACTACTGTTCTACTGGCTGATGTTACTACTGTTCTACTGGCTGATGTTCTACTATCTACTGGCTGATGTTACTACTGTTCTACTGGCTGATGTTACTACTGTTCTACTGGCTGATGTTACTACTGTTCTACTGGCTGATGTTACTACTGTTCTACTGGCTGATGTTACTACTGTTCTACTGGCTGATGTTACTACTGTTCTACTGGCTGATGTTCTGCTGTTCTACTGGCTGATGTTCTGCTGTTCTACTGGCTGATGTTACTACTGTGCTACTGGCTGATGTTACTACTGTTCTACTGGCTGATGTTACTACTGTTCTACTGGCTGATGTTACTACTGTTCTACTGGCTGATGTTCTACTATCTACTGGCTGATGTTCTACTATCTACTGGCTGATGTTACTACTGTTCTACTGGCTGATGTTACTACTGTTCTTCTGGCTGATGTTACTACTGTTCTACTGGCTGATGTTCTGCTGTTCTACTGGCTGATGTTAGTTCTGTTCTACTGGCTGATGTTACTACTGTTCTACTGGCTGATGTTACTACTGTTCTACTGGCTGATGTTACTACTGTTCTACTGGCTGATGTTACTACTGTTCTACTGGCTGATGTTACTACTGTTCTACTGGCTGATGTTCTGCTGTTCTACTGGCTGATGTTACTACTGTTCTACTGGCTGATGTTACTACTGTTCTACTGGCTAATGTTACTACTGTTCTACTGGCTGATGTTCTGCTGTTCTACTGGCTGATGTTACTACTGTTCTACAGGCTGATGTTCTAATATCTACTGGCTGATGTTCTACTGTTCTACTGGCTGATGTTACTACTGTTCTACTGGCTGATGTTACTACTGTTCTACTGGCTGATGTTACTACTGTTCTACTGGCTGATGTTACTACTGTTCTACTGGCTGATGTTCTACTATCTACTGGCTGATGTTACTACTGTTCTACTGGCTGATGTTCTACTGTTCTACTGGCTGATGTTCTACTATCTACTGGCTGATGTACTACTATCTACTGGCTGATGTTCTACTATCTACTGGCTGATGTTACTACTGTTCTACTGGCTGATGTTCTACTATCTACTGGCTGATGTTACTACTGTTCTACTGGCTGATGTTCTACTGTTCTACTGTTCTACTGGCTGATGTTCTACTGTTCTACTGGCTGATGTTCTACTATCTACTGGCTGATGTTCTACTATCTACTGGCTGATGTTCTACTATCTACTGGCTGATGTTCTACTATCTACTGGCTGATGTTACTACTGTTCTACTGGCTGATGTTACTACTGTTCAACTGGCTGATGTTACTACTGTTCTACTGGCTGATGTTACTACTGTTCTACTGGCTGATGTTCTACTATCTACTGGCTGATGTTACTACTGTTCTACTGGCTGATGTTACTACTGTTCTACTGGCTGATGTTACTACTGTTCTACAGGCTGATGTTCTAATATCTACTGGCTGATGTTCTACTGTTCTACTGGCTGATGTTACTACTGTTCTACTGGCTGATGTTACTACTGTTCTACTGGCTGATGTTCTACTATCTACTGGCTGATGTTACTACTGTTCTACTGGCTGATGTTCTACTGTTCTACTGGCTGATGTTCTACTATCTACTGGCTGATGTTACTACTGTTCTACTGGCTGATGTTACTACTGTTCTACTGGCTGATGTTACTACTGTTCTACTGGCTGATGTTACTACTGTTCTACTGGCTGATGTTACTACTGTTCTACTGGCTGATGTTCTGCTGTTCTACTGGCTGATGTTCTACTGGCTGATGTTACTACTGTTCTACTGGCTGATGTTACTACTGTTCTACTGGCTGATGTTACTACTGTTCTACTGACTGATGTTACTACTGTTCTACTGGCTGATGTTCTACTATCTACTGGCTGATGTTACTACTGTTCTACTGGCTGATGTTCTACTGTTCTACTGGCTGATGTTCTACTATCTACTGGCTGATGTTACTACTGTTCTACTGGCTGATGTTACTACTGTTCTACTGGCTGATGTTACTACTGTTCTACTGGCTGATGTTCTACTATCTACTGGCTGATGTTACTAATGTTCTACTAGCTAAAGTTACTACTGTTCTACTGGCTGATGTTACTACTGTTCTACTGGCTGATGTACTACTATCTACTGGCTGATGTTACTACTGTTCTACTGGCTGATGTTACTACTGTTCTACTGGCTGACATTACTACTGTTCTACTGGCTGATGTTCTACTATCTACTGGCTGATGTTACTACTGTTCTACTGGCTGATGTTACTACTGTTCTACTGGCTGATGTTCTACTATCTACTGGCTGATGTTACTCCTGTTCTACTGGTTGACATTACAACTGTTCTACTGGCTGATGTTACTACTGTTCTACTGGCTGATGTTCTACTATCTACTGGCTGATGTTACTACTGTTCTACTGGCTGATGTTACTACTGTTCTACTGGCTGATGTTCTACTGGCTGATGTTCTACTGGCTGATGTTACTACTGTTCTACTGGCTGATGTTACTACTGTTCTACTGGCTGATGTTCTACTGTCTACTGGCTGATGTTACTACTGTTCTACTGGCTGATGTTACTACTGTTCTACTGTCTGACGGTACTACTGTTCTACTGGCTGATGTTCTACTATCTACTGGCTGATGTTACTACTGTTCTACTGGCTGATGTTACTACTGTTCTACTGGCTCACGGTACTACTGTTCTACTGGCTGATGTTCTACTATCTACTGGCTGATGTTACTACTGTTCTACTGGCTGATGTTACTACTGTTCTACTGGCTGATGTTACTACTGTTCTACTGGCTGATGTTCTACTATCTACTGGATGATGTTACTACTGTTCTACTGGCTGATGTTACTACTGTTCTACTGGCTGATGTTACTACTGTTCTACTGGCTGATGTTACTACTGTTCTACTGGCTGATGTTACTACTGTTCTACTGGCTGATGTTACTACTGTTCTACTGTCTGATGTTACCACTGTTCTGCTGTTCTACTGGCTGATGTTCTACTGTTCTACTGGCTGATGTTACTACTGTTCTACTGGCTGATGTTACTACTGTTCTACTGGCTGATGTTCTACTGTTCTACTGTCTGATGTTACTACTGTTCTACTGGTTGATGTTCTGCTGTTCTACTGGCTGACGTTACTACTGTTCTACTGGCTGATGTTACTACTGTTCTACTGGCTGATGTTCTACTGTTCTACTGGCTGATGTTACTACTATTCTACTGGCTGATGTTCTACTATCTACTGGCTGATGTTCTACTATCTACTGGCTGATGTTACTACTGTTCTACTGGCTGATGTTACTACTGTTCTTCTGGCTGATGTTACTACTGTTCTACTGGCTGATGTTCTGCTGTTTTACTGGATGATGTTAGTTCTGTTCTACTGGCTGATGTTACTACTGTTCTACTGGCTGATGTTACTACTGTTCTACTGGCTGATGTTACTACTGTTCTACTGGCTGATGTTACTACTGTTCTACTGGCTGATGTTACTACTGTTCTACTGGCTGATGTTCTGCTGTTCTACTGGCTGATGTTACTACTGTTCTACTGGCTGATGTTACTACTGTTCTACTGGCTAATGTTACTACTGTTCTACTGGCTGATGTTCTGCTGTTCTACTGGCTGATGTTACTACTGTTCTACAGGCTGATGTTCTAATATCTACTGGCTGATGTTCTACTGTTCTACTGGCTGATGTTACTACTGTTCTACTGGCTGATGTTACTACTGTTCTACTGGCTGATGTTACTACTGTTCTACTGGCTGATGTTACTACTGTTCTACTGGCTGATGTTACTACTGTTCTACTGGCTGATGTTCTACTATCTACTGGCTGATGTTACTACTGTTCTACTGGCTGATGTTCTACTGTTCTACTGGCTGATGTTCTACTATCTACTGGCTGATGTACTACTATCTACTGGCTGATGTTCTACTATCTACTGGCTGATGTTCTACTATCTACTGGCTGATGTTCTACTGTACTACTGGCTGATATTACTACTGTTCTACTGGCTGATGTTCAACTATCTATTGGCTGATGTTACTACTGTTCTACTGGCTGATGTTCTACTGTTCTACTGTTCTACTGGCTGATGTTACTACTGTTCTACTGGCTGATGTTCTACTATCTACTGGCTGATGTTACTACTGTTCTACTGGCGGATGTTCTACTGTTCTACTGTTCTTCTGGCTGATGTTACTACTGTTCTACTGGCTGATGTTCTACTATCTACTGGCTGATGTTACTACTGTTCTACTGGCTGATGTTCTACTGTTCTACTGTTCTACTGGCTGATGTTCTACTGTTCTACTGGCTGATGTTCTACTATCTACTGGCTGATGTTCTACTATCTACTGGCTGATGTTCTACTATCTACTGGCTGATGTTCTACTATCTACTGGCTGATGTTACTACTGTTCTACTGGCTGATGTTACTACTGTTCAACTGGCTGATGTTACTACTGTTCTACTGGCTGATGTTACTACTGTTCTACTGGCTGATGTTCTACTATCTACTGGCTGATGTTACTACTGTTCTACTGGCTGATGTTACTACTGTTCTACTGGCTGATGTTACTACTGTTCTACAGGCTGATGTTCTAATATCTACTGGCTGATATTCTACTGTTCTACTGGCTGATGTTACTACTGTTCTACTGGCTGATGTTACTACTGTTCTACTGGCTGATGTTCTACTATCTACTGGCTGATGTTACTACTGTTCTACTGGCTGATGTTCTACTGTTCTACTGGCTGATGTTCTACTATCTACTGGCTGATGTTACTACTGTTCTACTGGCTGATGTTACTACTGTTCTACTGGCTGATGTTACTACTGTTCTACTGGCTGATGTTACTACTGTTCTACTGGCTGATGTTACTACTGTTCTACTGGCTGATGTTCTGCTGTTCTACTGGCTGATGTTCTACTGGCTGATGTTACTACTGTTCTACTGGCTGATGTTACTACTGTTCTACTGGCTGATGTTACTACTGTTCTACTGACTGATGTTACTACTGTTCTACTGGCTGATGTTCTACTATCTACTGGCTGATGTTACTACTGTTCTACTGGCTGATGTTCTACTGTTCTACTGGCTGATGTTCTACTATCTACTGGCTGATGTTACTACTGTTCTACTGGCTGATGTTACTACTGTTCTACTGGCTGATGTTACTACTGTTCTACTGGCTGATGTTCTACTATCTACTGGCTGATGTTACTAATGTTCTACTAGCTAAAGTTACTACTGTTCTACTGGCTGATGTTACTACTGTTCTACTGGCTGATGTACTACTATCTACTGGCTGATGTTACTACTGTTCTACTGGCTGATGTTCTACTATCTACTGGCTGATGTTACTCCTGTTCTACTGGTTGACATTACAACTGTTCTACTGGCTGATGTTACTACTGTTCTACTGGCTGATGTTCTACTATCTACTGGCTGATGTTACTACTGTTCTACTGGCTGATGTTACTACTGTTCTACTGGCTGATGTTCTACTGGCTGATGTTCTACTGGCTGATGTTACTACTGTTCTACTGGCTGATGTTACTACTGTTCTACTGGCTGATGTTCTACTGTCTACTGGCTGATGTTACTACTGTTCTACTGGCTGATGTTACTACTGTTCTACTGTCTGACGGTACTACTGTTCTACTGGCTGATGTTCTACTATCTACTGGCTGATGTTACTACTGTTCTACTGGCTGATGTTACTACTGTTCTACTGGCTCACGGTACTACTGTTCTACTGGCTGATGTTCTACTATCTACTGGCTGATGTTACTACTGTTCTACTGGCTGATGTTACTACTGTCTACTGGCTGATGTTACTACTGTTCTACTGGCTGATGTTACTACTGTTCTACTGGCTGATGTTCTACTATCTACTGGCTGATGTTACTACTGTTCTACTGGCTGATGTTACTACTGTTCTACTGGCTGATGTTACTACTGTTCTACTGGCTGATGTTACTACTGTTCTACTGGCTGATGTTACTACTGTTCTACTGGCTGATGTTACTACTGTTCTACTGTCTGATGTTACCACTGTTCTGCTGTTCTACTGGCTGATGTTCTACTGTTCTACTGGCTGATGTTACTACTGTTCTACTGGCTGATGTTACTACTGTTCTACTGGCTGATGTTCTACTGTTCTACTGTCTGATGTTACTACTGTTCTACTGGTTGATGTTCTGCTGTTCTACTGGCTGACGTTACTACTGTTCTACTGGCTGATGTTACTACTGTTCTACTGGCTGATGTTCTACTGTTCTACTGGTTGATGTTCTGCTGTTCTACAGGCTGATGTTCTACTATCTACTGGCTGATGTTACTACTGTTCTACTGGCTGATGTTCTGCTGTTCTACTGGCTGATGTTACTACTGTTCTACTGGCTGATGTTACTACTGTTCTACTGGCTGATGTTCTACTATCTACTGGCTGATGTTACTACTGTTCTACTGGCTGATGTTACTACTGTTCTACTGGTTGATGTTCTGCTGTTCTACAGGCTGATGTTCTACTGTCAACTGGTTGATGTTCTGCTGTTCTACTGGCTGATGTTACTACTGTTCTACTGGTTGATGTTCTGCTGTTCTACTGGTTGATGTTCTGCTGTTCTACTGGCTGATGTTCTACTCTTCTACTATCTATTCTTCATGTTCCTTATAGTTTGTTCATCCCTGTATTTCCACCACCTCTTCTCCTCTCCTCTACCCCTACCCCTCTCCCCTCTTTCTCCTTTCCCCTCCTTCTCCTCTCCTCTACCCCTCTCCCCTCTTTCTCCTCTCCCTCCTTCCCCTCTCCCTCTTTCTCCTCTCCCTCCTACCCTTCTCCCTCCTTCTCCTCTACCCCTACCCCTCTCCCCTCTTTCTCCTCTCCCTCCTTCTCCTCTCCCTCCTTCTCCTCTCCCTCCTTCTCCTCTCCCTCCTTCTCCTCTCCCTCCTTCTCCTCTCCCTACTTCTCCTCTCCCTCCTTCTCTTCTCCCCTTCTCCTCTCCCCTCTTTCTGCTCTCCCTCCGTCTCCTCTCCCTCCTTCTCCTCTCCCCTCTTTCCCCTTTCCCCTCCTTCTCCGCTCCCTCTTTCTCCTCTCCCTCTTTCTCCTCTCCCTCTTTCTCCTCTCCCTCTTTCTCCTCTCCCTCTTTCTCCGCTCCCTCTTTCTCCGCTCCCTCTTTCTCCTCTCCCTCTTTCTCCTCTCCCTCTTTCTCCTCTCCCTCTTTCTCCTCTCCCTCTTTCTCCTCTCCCTCTTTCTCCTCTCCCTCATTCTCTTCTCCCCTCATTCTCTTCTCCCCTCCTCCCCTCCCCTCATTCTCCTCTCCCTTCTTCTCTTCTGTCCACTTCTATC